>NC_091455.1:208728534-209028534 GCF_027789765.1 Dendropsophus ebraccatus
ACCCAGAGTGGAGCAGCACAGACTTCACAGGCAGCCGGCTGCCGAGCTAACAAAGTGATTTGCTTCATTGTTACTGTCAATTTTCTCATCTCTAACTATAACCGTCACCACCGCTATATAAATATTGTAATGGTAGTGGGTATCACCCGGATATACATGTCCAACACCAACAACGATGTATGATAACAACTACTACTAGATTGTGCTGTTGTCTGTGTTTTTACCAATGCTCCTGCATTACATCGTCATGACGGATTATTTAAAGGGATCTCTGACCTCCCCTATGTACCATATCCTTCACTCAATTCACCTTCTATATTGTTATTCTGACTCCGATCCTGTCCCGACTTTGGCTTTACTTCTCACTCTTGTCTTACCCCTTGGTTTTGCCATCTGGTACTTGTTGTTCTACTCCTAGATTTGACGCCCTGAACCGTCCTATGATAACATATATGTATATCCTCTGGCTTGTCACATGCTCATCCCCTTCCCGGTGACATCCCCTGTCTGTGATCCTCACTATGCTACGGTACTATCAGGGCTCCTGATGCTGGGGGCACAACTTAGGATCCTAAGCCTACTGCATACCTCCTTAAAGGGGTTAAAGTAGCAGAATGGAGAAGGAACATCAAGAGGAGAAGAAACAGGATAACAGCCAGGAATGACAGATCTGCTTACCTGCATTGTGACCTCAAGCCTGGCGCTTCTCCCTTACAATAAACAAGTCACTCGCGTCATCAGCTCACTGACACACCATCAAAGAACAAACCCAGGCCCAACTACTCTTACAAGCCAATCGAAGGCTTTGCTGACACCAAACATGAACCATTCACACTCCCTCTCCGTCTGGTGCCAAAACACTACCAACGGTCCCTAATATATAAGACCCATTGTATATATAAGGCCCAGGAGCTCAGTCTTCTGACTGAGCTACAAAGACTTCCCATGCACTCCATGTGGCTTCAGCCACATCCTGATCCTACTTCCTTATAGCAGCTCCTCATATAACCTTCCCTGGTCTATGGTAAGCCCCATCTAGTGGTGACAGTTGATATTACCGCTTTAAACTACATATACATGACCTACATGGTTCATATCAGTGACCAGCTGTCTCTTCTTAGTATACAATATATATATATAACCAGAAGAGGAAAATGATGCAATGTTTCTTCTGAAAAGCTTTGAGGGGTATTTTATCCAGCCTGACTCCCCCCCATCCTCTCAGGTCCTTCCGTCCTTGTCATCTATCATTGTCATTCATCAGTCTGCTGTATGCGGCCAGACACTCACACTCATCTTGTTGTCATCCTGGTAATGAGTCCTATTTGCCGCCAGGTTCAGAAGGAATGATGTTTATGGGCCCAGCCAGCTGGAGTTCATGCTTGACGCTCCGACCCTTTACATGATGCTTCTTTTTATACTTCGCAGCAGATGGCATTTATTAGACCCGACCTGTCACTTAAAGTAAAAAATAAAATGCGCCCAGATTTACATCTCCCCGCGTCTGGCATCAATTTCATCACTATATTTATCTGAGATTTCAAAGCGTAGATCAATATTGGAGTAAATAGAATGCTAAATAGAAAGCCTGGGTTCACCTCTATATTCCATATTACAGACATGTGTATGCATTACATCCTGTATTATACTCCAGAGCTGCACTCACTATTCTGCTGGTGGGGTCACTGTGTACATACATTACTGATCCTGAGTTACATCCTGTATTATACTCCAGAGCTGCACTCACTATTCTGCTGGTGGGGTCACTGTGTATATTCATTACTGATCCTGAGTTACATCCTGTATTATACCCCAGAGCTGCACTCACTATTCTGCTGGTGGGGTCACTGTGTACATACATCACATTACTGATCCTGTACTGATCCTGAGTTACATCCTGTATTATACTCTAGAGCAGCCTATTTTACTCAGTTTGAACATACCCTTAGGGTGGGTTCACACTGAGGAATTCTTGCAGATAAATTCCGCGGAATTCCATCGCCTATACGCGCGCATGGCCGCGCGCCTTTCCGCCAGCTTCATAGATACCGTTCTATGGGCCGGCTTATTCCGACGAAAGAATTGACACGTCGAGGCAACGGAATTCCACAGAATTTATCCGCGAGAATTTCTCAGTGTGAACGCACCCTTACTGGGAAGGTGGACAAATGTTTCCTCTTTGGACTCAGTAAACCATCAGAGTGACATGTTACAGGCCGGTGGAGTTTTTGCAGATTCCCCGAGGTGTTTTATGACTTTGTTCGGTTCTTTCTCATTTTTATACAATGTGAAATAGAGAATAATCCCCAGGACCTGATATTTACTTAATAAATTCCAGGTCACCCTGCAAGGGGAGAGCTTCACCCAGTCCAGGACTGTTATAGGGCGATGCTGAGGGGCGCAGGCTGCCGAGACACAGCACAGTCTCCTGCCAGACAGGACAATAAACCTCAGCAACTCTGACCTCTCACCAGAGCGTAAAATGATGGTAAATACTGTACCTGAGATGTGAGAAAAGCTCTACCCCTCGCCCCCGTCCTGTAATGAGAATAAGCTCTACCCCTCGCCCCCGTCCTGTAATGAGAATAAGCTCTACCCCTCGCCCCGGTCCTGTAATGAGAATAAGCTCTACCCCTCGCCCCCGTCCTGTAATGAGAATAAGCTCTACCCCTCGCCCCCGTCCTGTAATGAGAATAAGCTCTACCCCTCGCCCCGTCTTTTAATGAGAATAAGCTCTACCCCTCGCCCCCGTCCTGTAATGAGAATAAGCTCTACCCCTCGCCCCCGTCCTGTAATGAGAATAAGCTCTACCCCTCGCCCCCGTCCTGTAATGAGAATAAGCTCTACCCCTCGCCCCCGTCCTGTAATGAGAATAAGCTCTACCCCTCGCCCCGTCCTTTAATGAGAATAAGCTCTACCCCTCGCCCCCGTCCTGTAATGAGAATAAGCTCTACCCCTCGCCCCCGTCCTGTAATGAGAATAAGCTCTACCCCTCGCCCCCGTCCTGTAATGAGAATAAGCTCTACCCCTCGTCCCCGTCCTGTAATGAGAATAAGCTCTACCCCTCGCCCCGTCCTGTAATGAGAATAAGCTCTACCCCTCGCCCCCGTCCTGTAATGAGAATAAGCTCTACCCCTCGCCCCCGTCCTGTAATGAGAATAAGCTCTACCCCTCGCCCCCGTCCTGTAATGAGAATAAGCTCTACCCCTCGCCCCCGTCCTGTAATGAGAATAAGCTCTACCCCTCGCCCCCGTCCTGTAATGAGAATAAGCTCTACCCCTCGCCCCCGTCCTGTAATGAGAATAAGCTCTACCTCTCACCCTGTCCTGTAATGAAAATAAGCTCTACCTCTCACCCTGTCCTGTAATGAGAATAAGCTCTACCCCTCGCCCCCGTCCTGTAATGAGAATAAGGTCTACCCCCCTGTTATGTAGAACTGAATTATAGAATCCTCGCTACAGGATTATTATTATTATTATTATTCAGGAAATTAGAGACCCAGAATTTCTGTTATTTTACTTGTTTAGAAGGTTAAGTCTGTGGTCTGTATTAGTTTAGGGGTCGGGGTTCTTTTTTAGTTTAGGGGTCTGGTCTGGGGCCTGTAATATTTCATGGGTCTGATGTCTGTATTAGTTTTGGGGGTTTGGAGTCTGTATTACTTAAGAGTTCTTCTCTTTTAATAAAAGGGTCTGTATTATTTTAGGGGTCTGGTCTGTCTCCTAAATGTGTTAAATGTTCTAGTCTGAGGCTTGATTTAGTTTAGGGGTCTGGTCTGGGGTCTGTATTAGTTTAGGGGTCTGGTCTGGGGTCTTTATTAGTTTAGGGGTCTGGGGTCTGTATTAGTTTAGGGGACTGGTTTGGGGGTCTGTATTAGTTTAGGGGTCTGATCTGGGGTCTGTATTAGTTTAGGGGTCTGGTCTGGGGTCTGTATTAGTTTAGGGGTCTGGTCTGGGGTCTGTATTAGATTAGGGGTCTGGTCTGGGGTCTGTATTAGTTTAGGGGTCTGGTCTGGGGTCTGTATTAGTTTAGGGGTCTGGTCTGGGGTCTGTATTAGTTTAGGAATATTTTCTGGGGTCTGTATTAGTTTAGTGGTCTGGGCTCTGGATTAGTTTGGGGGTCTTGTGTCTGATCTAGGGATTTAGGGCTTTAGAGTCAGAATGTGTCTGTGTTACTATAGAGCCTGGGGCAGCAGCAGATGCGGGCGTCTTGAGATGTCTTAGACTCTGCGGCTGTCAGCAGAAGTCATTAAAGTCGTCTGGGTCAAATAGAGAAGAGCTGTTCCATGTATCAGGGCTACTGTCATCAACTTAGCCTGTCCTATGGGTAACACAGCTATATATGAACTTGTCAGCCTGTTTCTTCTGACTTATAACGTAGCGTGACCTCCCCAGGGGTTGCTTCTTCCTTGGTTGGAATGCATGGCCAATCGCTTAACAAGACATCACTCAGTAGAAGGATGAGCTGGTGGCCTCCCGACAGGTGTTCCTGCAGAGCATCGCCAGCTACTTGGAAAACTTTCATCTTGTTTAATTCCAAAACTTGAATTTTAGTTTTGTTATCCAGTTAGTAGAGGTGTTACCTTCTTACTCTCCCTTAGCTCTATGTAGGCACACATGGATTCACTGTAGCTTTATGGAATCACAGAGATAGTACAAACTAGTATTATCAATGGCCCCAGGTATGTGGGATCCTGATATAGGGCCCATTAGACCACATTGGCTCAACCTGTTACACCCTGAAAGGGATCTCATCTCATCTTACTGTCTTGGACTGAGAAAAGTTTGATCTTCAGTTGAAAACTTTAGATGCACCCAGATGGATAATAGTTTGGTGAATCCAATAATTATAATAAATCTGACGACCAAAGCTAATAAACAAGGCCTGGCCACTGGGTTCCTGGGTGAAGAATTACACTTGGGAAATGTAAAAATTACTATGGTAGCCAAATTAAAAAAAAAAGTTCTGTTACATTGGGAATGGTTAAAGGGGTATTCCAATCAAACATAACTTTTGATATGTTGCTGCCCATGGTGAGACTAACAATTCCTTCCATACTTTTTTTTATTATCTATTCAGTCTCCTTTACCCAGTTCTGAGCTTCTGATTTCTGCCTAAGACACAAAAATCTGTGTCTCCCTTCTGAGACAGTTGATGTAAACAAGTCCCTGGCTGGCTTTACCTGCAACATTGTAGCTTCTTTGTAATGCTGGGAGGATTATTTTGAGGACAAGTTACTGATAAACTCACCGGGATTATCCCTCCCAGCATTACAAAGAAGCCACAATGTTGCAGCTGTCTCAGAAGGGAGGGGGGAGGAGGGGGAGACAGAGATAAAGGCTCACACACAGATTTTTGTGTCTTCAGCAGAAAGCAGCAGCTCGGAACTGGGGGAAGGAGGCTGAATAGATAATAACAAGTATGGAAGGAATTGTTAGTCTCACCATGGGCAGCAACATATCAAAAGTTATGTTTGGTGGAATACCCCTTTACCTCTACCTCATCCGGCAAACTCAGTAGTATTATATCTCTATATTAGTGTAATGAGCTGTAAAGAAGAGAGAGTGGATTGTACTCTAGAGGGGGTATTTCTTGGAATCCAAAAAACTTCTGCAGTGTACTTTATGCTAGAGAGATCTTCATTGCATCTTCTAAGAAGAATTCCTTCAGTCTGGCACATTACATACAATCTTCTAGCTGCTGGTGACCATATGACTTTTCCTATGTTTCTGGTTGGGTCTTCGGACTCTTCAATGTCTCCACTGCTGTGGTTGTTTCCATCCATACATTCACTCACTGTAGATTTACCAACCGCATCTGCTGGAAGTTGTCTCCAAGTATCTACTACTCTCATATTTTCTCATATTGGTTCTGATCTTTCCCCCAACTTGGAATTGATTTTCTCAAAGTTTTTTTTCGAACACCAAAGTTGGCCAATGGCAGAAGCCCTATAAGACCCTATAAGGGTAATTCAAGTGTCAATTCTTTCGACGGAATCCGCCTGTGCATAGAATGGTGTCTATGGCACAGGTGGAGAGGCGCACGGCCATGAGCGCGTACAGGCAACGGAATTCGGCGGAATTTATCCGCGAGAATTCCATAGTCTGGACCCACCCCCACGGCCGCGCGCCTCTCCAGGCCATAGAAACCATTCTATGCACGGGCAGATTCCGCATTCCGCCAAAAGAATTGACGCGGAGGATAGCGGAATCAGCCGGCTCATAGAATGGTGTCTATGGAGCTGGCGAAAAGGCGCGCAGCCGTGAACGCGTTCTAGCGACGGAATTTGGCAGAATTTATCAGCGAGAATTCCATAGTCTGAACCCACCCTAACTCTCGACACAGTGAAACCAGGGACACACTAATGATCACTTCTGAGAGCCTGTGAGGTCCATGGCTGATTTTTCTTTTCTTTTTTTTCAAATGAACTGGTGTCAGAAAGTTATATAGATTTGTAATTTACTTCTATAAAAAAAATCCCCAGTCTTCCAGTACTTATTAGCTGCTGTATATCCTGCAGGAAGTGGTGTATTCTTTCTAGTCAGGCACAGTGCTCTCTGCTGCCACCTCTGTCCATGTCAAGAACTGACAGTTCCTGAGATGGACAGAGGTGGCAGCAGAGAGCACTGAGTCAGACTGGCGAGAATACATCACTTCCTGCAGGACATACAGCAGCTGACAAGTACTGGAAGACTGGAGATTTTTTTTTTTTTTTTTTTATAGAAGTGAATGACAAATCTGTGGCACCGAAAGGAACAACCCCTGAACAATTCAGTCCATTACGGTAGATATGGCAATAAAAAAAAATACATAATGGGCGGTGAGGATCTTATTGAAATCCTAACTGATTTTATGTGTAGGGTCACCATAAGACGCGAGGGGTAACCTAAGGCCCATGAGGCCCTCACCTACCTTGTGAGCCCAGTAAAGCACCATGACCGATACAGCTACGACCCTGACTGTGACTCTGGATCTCTGCCGTCTTCTTCTCTTCTTATCTCTCGCCCACATGAGTCCGCAGGATCTCGCCCTAATGACTGCTACATGGGAACAGACGGATATTGAGAGAGCCCAGGAGATAATGACACCGCCCAGATAATGAGAGTGGTAGTCAGCGGCCGAGATCACACAGGACAAGGGGTGGAAATTACGTGGTTACAACTATGCGGACAATGTCATTGCTGGATAATAAGGAACCATTATCTTTATAGTGAGTTACAGATAGTGTGTCTGCACATGCTGGGAGTTGTGGTTACACAACAGCTGGAAGGTCACAGAATCTGGAAATAATCCCGAGCGTCCTATGGTAGACAAGGGTCTGACTACCTAGGGGACCACCAAAGGGCCCATGAGATCTCTATAACTGGTGAAGGGCCCCTACACAAGAATAGACAGAATAATCAACTATGTGTCATGTGATCCCGGGATTGTAAATATTGTAAATATTATGATTTGGGGGTTAAACAGTTATTATAATTAAGGCAACAATTTTCTTTGTTACTCAACAAATAAAAGGTTCATTTTATTTTTTATTGCCGTATCTACCGTAATGGACTGAATTGTTCAGTTTCCTGTTCTTAAAGGAGTTGTTCCTTTCTTTGAAAGGAAGTGGTGCCACAGATTTGTCATTCACTTCTATTAAAAAAAAAAATCTCCAGTCTTCCATTACTTGTCAGCTGCTGTATGTCCTGCAGGAAGTGATGTATTCTCTCCAGTCTGACTCAGTGCTCTCTGCTGCCACCTCTGTCCATGTCAGGAACTGTCCAGAGCAGGAGAGGTTTTCTATGGGGATTTGCTGTTGCTCTGGACAGTTCCTGACATGGACAGAGGTGGCAGCAGAGAGCACCATGTCAGACTGGAGAGAATACAGCACTTCCTGCAGGACATGCAGCAGCTGATAAGTATTGAAAGATTCTTAAATAGAAGTAAGTTACAAATCTATATAATTTTGTGATACCAGTTGATTGCTGGAGTACCCCTTTAACATCACAGTTACTAATAACATTGTATTTAGTAACTATCAAAACTTTCTAATTATTTTAGCTCAGTTTTGTGAGATTCCATATTATAGAGGAATTCTGTTTCGGCTTCTGGTTTACTAGATTCCAGATTAAGGCCATGTTCACACAAGGTAAATTCAGTAGTAATCATGGCCGTTGTTGCTGATTTGTTGCTGTAGATTGTGCTTCAGCTAGGGGTAATCCCGGCCGGAGTGTATACACATAGTACATATATATACATACACATAGTATACACTCCGGCCGGGATCGCTAGCGGCGCTGCAAAAAACTGACATGTCAGTGCACACAATGGAGTGTGCAGCGGGGAATTCATAATTCATCAGAAGTGAAGATCATCCGGCCAGTAATGCAGTACACAGAACGGCCGGTGTCTTACGCAGTGGGAACATGGCCTAAAGGAATTATTAGTATCATCATTATTAGTATTATCATTAGTAGCAAGAGTTTTCTTGCTTCGAGATTAGAGCTCATTTGCATACCTCTTCCCATGAAGCATTGCCTGTAGATAAATCTCTTCAATGAGAAACAGTCCCCTCTGTGCTGTTATTATTGTGAACCTCCCCCCCCCCCCCTTAAAGTGTAAATATATGCAAAAATATCCTACGTTTCTGGAATCTCTCTTATTGTAAGACATGGGAAGCCCCTTAGAGCTCGCCCTCACCCCCTCCTCCTCCTCCTCTAGTCCTCTGGGCGTGGAGTATTACAGGACCCTGACACAGTCCCGGCTGCTGCACTAGGTTCCTGGAGTCAGGATCCTCACATGGAAGCTGATGGAGCTCCCAGCCCTGTGATTCCTATCCTCCAGCCTGGCTGCAGCACAGAGGAGGGTTTGTTACAGTGTGTTCAGGGGCTTTACAGGCACTTTAATAGGGTTTATACTCATTCCATCCCTTACTATGGGGGCACTCTCTGCACAGATGTATTCTGCAATCTGGATTATACTGATTGTTCTAAAGACTGGAAACTGTCAGCAAGGTAAGAATGGATATTATTATTATTATTATTATTATTATTATTATTATTATTATCGTCATCATCATAGTTAACATTAGTGATTTATATATATTATATATATATTATATATATTATTCTAGTTCAGCATCTCAGTTCACATAGTGCAATACAGAGGATGTTAGAGATGATGCGACATTCACCCCAGACCCGTACGACTGTATAGTTATATTGATTATATTTAGTATATATATATATAGAGAGAGAGAGAGAGAGAGAGAGAGAGAGTGCATATATATATAGTGAATATAAAGTGCATTACAGAGTATGTCACAGATGTGATGCGCTTCCAAACATTCACCCCAGACCTATACAAGTGTATATTTATAATGATTATTGATTAAATATTGACTATATATTATATATATTGCAGCATATCCATTTTTTGGCATATACCTGTAGCTGCAAAGAATAAAAACATATATTAGTAAAACATGACAAAAAGGCAAAATTATTGCAACAGTTTAAGGGTTATTTTATATGCATGGGATATATAATATAATATATAATGTATGATGTGTCTACCTAGTTGTATGGCGCCATCACTCTATGTGGCGCTGTACATTGTGAGACATATAGTAACAGGCAGAGACCTTTCATAATACAACAATTCCGGGACATGGATATGCATAGTGTATAGTATAGTATAGTAGTGTACATAAAGCTGTCCACTCTCTCATTCCATAGAACACATGTAAGTTGTACGGAGATCATCGCTCATAGTTGTTAAGGAGGGGTCCTGGTTTACATTGAAGAGACCCAGCTGGTGTATGGTGACATACCAGCAATGCCCCATGAGAAAAAATTATGCAAATTAACTAATGTAGAGGAGGGGGGGGGGGATTCCTGCAATCCCTTACAGGTAGTCACCAGTAGGTGGCTCTAGAAAGACATTTTTTTGTGTGTTTTTTTAAGCAAAGCTAAATCATTTACTGTATATTACGATATATGTGCTAAAAGGAGTACTGTAAATATCAGAGAGGCAGATCATACTATGGGCCCTTAAAAAGACGGGGCCTAGCCTCATTTGGTTCCATTCCCCATGATACCCATGCGTCAAGCAAGAATGTAAGGGAGATCAGGGCACCATACTGGGGACTCATTTTGATCTTTTGCTATGGGACCCTTTTCTATGCACCCCTCTCCATAGAGACTTGTTATGGGCTAAACCATACTCCCCCACTACCGCCAATCCTATTACAGTGTACACCAATGAACATATCTTAATTTACTTGGATAATCTCTTAAAACAAATAAAATAAATATTTATTTACAATAAGTGTCCCTGTGTCCCCCAGCAATCAGCTGCAATTTATAGGTGGAATTGTCAGTGTTTAATTTTTCCTGCAGTGCCGCCACAGGAGAAACAAGGTATCACTCTGTACTTATTGAAATAAATGGGCTGATTCTGTAATGAGGTACTGTTCTGGTTGTAAGACTGTGACATGGTGGAAAGTCCTTGATTGAACTTCATGTATCTTATCAACTAAACTATGTAACTACATAAAACACAAGGGGGGTGCAGCCTGTGTATTGTGCTGTTCCCTGAAGGGGCACACGCTGTCATTTACTTGAACTGGTGTCAGTAGGCTACATATATATATATATATATATATATATATATATATATTTATTTATATTGTATTCCAGTACTTATCAGTTGCTGTATGTCCTGCAGGAAGTGGTGTATGCTGTACAAGTGCTCTCTGCTGCCACCTCTGTCCATGTCAGGAACTGTCCAGAGGAGGAGAGGTTTTCTATGAGGATTAGGTGCTGCTCTGCACAGTTCCTGACATGGACAGAGTTGGCAGCAGAGAGCACTGTGTCAGACTGGAAAGAATACACCACTTTCTGCAGGACATACAGCAGCTGATAAGTACTTGAAGACTGGAGATTTTTAATACTTTGGGAGAATATATTAAGGTTAATGTTAATAAACATATACCGCCTCCTCCTCATTGTCTGTGCACCGGACAGCAGATTTCGTTCTCCGACGACTTTTGCTTAAACACTGTAGGTAAAAAGTTGCATGTTTTTGTGCAGAAACTAGTGTAGGAGCCTAATAAATTCCCTCTTTATGTTTCCTTCACTCTTTTAATATGTCTGTCTGCTGTCAGTGATCTAATACATCTCGCAGCTACAATTGGATCTAGCCTAGATCTCTGATTGATACATTTTACCTGCACTGATACATTGTAACAACTTCCCTGCGGTGGATACAAATGTAACAATTCATTAGCTGTGAGAAGTCCTCAGTCAAGACAGATTCATTTCACTGACAGATTCCATTCACTGACAGCAAGCATTGCTGTAAATAATAGTAACACGATCTATAGGAATAGTTCACATGGAGGTGGAAATTCCTCTAATTACCTATCAGGATTTCTTCCTATTTGCGGTAACATCCATATCTGGGGTGAAGAGGTGAATTAAAGGGACATAAAGCGTAAACCAGATGTTGCAGTGTATGACATTCACATCCATAATGCACATTACATGTGTTACATAACAACACTACTTTACAACTACGAGTTATTTATTGCTGTATGGTAGCAAGCACTTAAAGGGACTGCACTTTTTAAAGGGACACTGGACTATCCCCTATTCTTTAAAGAGTTCCTACAAAAAAAAAACATCAAATCATAGGACATCCTGATGCTAGGACTCCCAATGATTAGCTGTAATCTATAGGAAACCTGGAAGTACATGTTAGTTTTCCTTATAGCGCCATCACAGGTAAATGTAGGTATTGCATGATAATAATTAGGCTTGAGTTGCACTGGATCTGCCTTGTAGGAAGTTATTGCTGGTCATACATGGGCGAAATAGACCAATTTCTGCTAACCATTGGCACCTGACACAAAAACCAACCGTCGAAGAGTTGATCCGCCGTATTGGATTTTCTCCTTGTTGGGTGCTGGCGATGAAACGTCATGTGTCCCTTCACTGGGAGTCTGCACCAGGCTACAGATCAGGGCAGAGAAGACCATAAGGGACAGAGCTGCATCTTGTCAATGGAATACCAGACCATGTCAGAGATCAATCATAGAGGACAGATCTGGGAAACCCAGACCAGATTACAGATCACAGATCACAGCAGACATGGAGGGCAAACCTGCATCAATGGAAGCCCAGATCATGTCAGAGATGGCAGCAGAGACAGATCATGGATGACAGATCTGCATTCCATCAGCAGAAGCCTGGACCAGATCATGGCAGAGGTCGATCATGGACGAGGGATCTGCATCCCATCAATGGAGGCCCAGAACAGATCAGTCACTGATTTATCATTCTTCCTCCCAAGACAACAACCTTCATAGACCAATCATCAGAATTACAGACACTTTACCCTTAAGGTTCCCATATACTGTATACTAAAATGGGTCAAACTCCCGGACAAACGAAAAAAAAAAAGAAAAAAAAAGATGCATTGGGTTTTTTCCTATGATCTGCTTTCATCAGGTTCTTATCATGTAAAATATATTTATTTATTTATTATTTTTTATTATTATTATTATTTATTATATATGCCCATTTTCTGATTTTGTTTTCCATTAAAAAAAATATATAGATATGGTTAGCTTTAGACATGTTTGATTTTACAACAGCACCCCTGGAGGACTGGAGTGGTAGTGCAAGTGTTATTTTGTATTTTACTTAAAATTAAGTAATAAAATAATAATAAAATATAATAATAATAATAATAATAATAATAATAATAATAATAAAAACAATAATAATTAATAATAATATCAAGAATAATGAAATAATAATATATTTAAAATAATAATAATAATAATAATAATAATAATAATAATAATAATAATAATAATAATAATAATAATAATTTATTAATATTTGAAACCTAATGTGTAAGCTTATGTTGAAGCTAATTACAATATCTGAGCTATATACAAAACTGAGCTATAAGCCATGTGGCCTCCTTGTCTTCTAGGATTGAGTAGATCAGTGACAGTTTCTTCTTTCATCAGATATCAGCAGAGAACTTTAAACTCAATTTTTTGTCCTCACCTTCTGACCCCTAACTTGCCCCCAGCTGATTGCCGGTCAGTAATTGATTGATCCTCTTCCTCCTGGGCCATAGGGAGGTCATGGAGAGGGAGACACAAGAGACTGGGGGTGAAGTGCTGTCCATCACGAGGCAGAAACAGCTAGCACCGCCTAAGGTGGGGATCTCAATGCTTCCCAGTAACCCGGCTCACCCTATACATGTAGCACCAGTCACGTCAGCTTGTAACAAACTGGAAATCCAGAAAGTAAGGACACCTTCTTATGTATTTCATGTTTTATTATGTGCACATAACACTATCTCATCCTAATGTAGGTAAATATGAAAGTATAAAAAAAAAGTAGTAACAAAAAATACTATGTTTGGTGGTTTATTCTTTCCAGTCTTCCAGTACTTATCAGCTGCTATATGTCCTGCAGGAAGTGGGATATTCTTTCAAGTCTGACAGTGCTCTCTGCTGCCACCTCTGTCGATGTCAGGAACTGTCCAGAGCAGGAGAGGTTTTCTATGGGGATTTGCTGCTGCTCTGGACAGTTCCTGACATGGACAGAGGTGGCAGCAGAGAGCACTGTGTCAGACTGAGGGAGAATTATCTGCCTCCTTTGTTGGCTGAGACTATTTTATATTGAGTGTGCCTGCCAGCTGGGTTATTACTCTGCCAGGACAACCCCTTTAACACCTGGGCCTTGAATTAGCCACCTGGGAACCTTCCATTTCTTATTTTGGCCATTACACTGGCGATGGATATGGACCTGCTGTATTCTGGTGTTCCCCCATTCATTCCACTCCAGGATGGGACTCCAGTTGGCCATGGCCATACAAGGTTGCTTCCCTGTATGGTTCCTATGTGAATAACAGCTAACGGAGCAGCCTAGAGACTCTGGTGTAGGCACCCACGGGGTCAGTCAAGGGCAAATCAAAGTCTAAACAAGGGATGAGGGCAGATGGGGCAGGGTCAGCAGTCTGGGTCATACACAGGGGGGAAGAGCAGGTGCAGAGTCAAGAAGCTAAATTCTTGCTTTGGTTTTTTTGGTCCCTTTGTCATGTATCATCCCCGGCACAGTATATAGGTTGTTTGTTAGTAGTGTATGTTAGATGTTAGTAAATGTGGACTCTTTAAAGGAGAACTCCGGCCTGGGGTGATTTTTAGTGCTAGAGAGGATGAAAGAAGTAACATACCCTCACCTCCCCTGTTCCAGCACTGATGCCGGTCTGAGTGGGGACCTGGGACGGGACATGTTATGCCCACTCAACCAGTCAGCAGCCGAGGCGGACCCCACTGACTGGCTAAGCAGGCCTGGCACGTCACAGCCCAGGTTCCCACTCAGGAGCGTCTGGGACCAGCGGAGCTGTGGGAGACCATATTACTTCTTTCATCCTCCCTAGCACTCTGCTGAAAATCCCCCCTGCCCGGAGTTCTCCTTTAAGCTCCTCTCCGTAGTGTACGATGAGTCCATTTCTGGAGGACGGGGGCTGTGTTCTTCATACACATCTGTGCACTGGCCGCAGCACTCGTGTGTTTACAGGTTGACCGTCCTGGGTTTTGGCTGCGTCCCCCGTGTTTCTCTTCATAGGAGACATTCCATTCAGATGAATAAGAGATAAATAAGAGCTGATCATGCGCTGATCTGACTATGGCCGGAGTCCGCTATGTACGAACGAGCGCTGCAGATATCACTGTAAAGTGTCAATGTCAGAGCTGCGCTGTAGAGAGGAATCCAATGGAGATAGTCACTAAATCTGTCATAGATACATAGGGCACATAGCGGGGGGACGACATAGGGAAAGACCCCTTACAACGTTACTTCCCATGATTCCTTAATTGAGTCCAGTACTTTCCATATAGTGTACTTAAAGTGTCACTGTCATTTAATTATTATTATTATTTTTTTTTTTTTGCAGAAATCAATAGTACAGGCGATTTTAAGAAACTTTGTAATTGGGTTTATTAGCCAAAAAATGCATTTTTATCATGAAAAAGCAGTTTGAAGCTCCCCCCCTGTCTTCATGGTTCTCTATGGAGAGGGGAGGGGTGGAGGGAGATGACGCACCAAAACAGGACAACAAAGAGTTAATTTACAGCTACATCACCATGCTATCTCCTCTGAAGTCAGCACTGACCTCTTTGACTTCTGAATAGCGTCTTTCACACAGCTCCCACTGTGTAGTCTGCTCTCTGCTGCCGACTAATCTCCCTCCTCCCCCCTCCTCTCTCCATAGAACAGACAGGGCACGGTCTGATGTAAAAGAGTCAAGATTTCCTGATAATGAGCAGTGAATGAGAGAGAGGAGGAGGGGGGGGGGGGACCTGGGGAAAGTCTTTGTGAATGCAGATAATGGCATCTTTGCCTAACAATCCCAATTACAAAGTTTCTTAAAATCGCCTGGACTATTGATTTCTGAAATGACACAACAGTGACACTTTAAAGGTGTTCTCTGGAGGTAAAATATACAAAAAATATTACTTTACTGAAAGACTAGTAGATGCTTGGAACAAACTTTCAGCAGATGTGGTTGGTAAATCTACAATAACAGAATTTAAACCTGTCTGGTAAATACATATATTCTAAGATGATAATAAGGGCAGACTACGTGGACCAAGCGTTTATTTTCTGATGACAATCTTCTATGTTCAAAATTTCCAGTCTTCCAGTACTTATCAGCTGCGGTATGTCCTGCAGGATGTGGTCTATTCTTTTGAGTCTGACAAAGTGCTCTTTGCTGCCACTTCTGTCCATGTCAGGAACGGTCCAGAGCAGGAGAGGTTTTCTTTTTTTTTTCCAATGTTTATTTGTTGAAAGTTTTCAGTTTTTATAACAAGACATTAAAAAATACAGAGAGAAAAAAGAGGAAAGAATTTGTAGACCCTATTGCAAATTCAGTTTAAGGCTGGGTTCACACTACGTATATTTCAGTCAGTATTGTGGTCCTCAAATTGCAACCAAAACCAGGAGTGGATCTCCCACAGAAAGGCTCTGTTCACACAATGTTGTAATTGAGTGGACGGCCGCCATTTAATGGCAAATATTTGCTGTTATTTGAAAACAACGGCTGTTATATTGAAATAATGGCCGTTATTTACTGTTATATGGCGGCCATCCACTCAATTTCACCATTGTGTAAACAGATCCTTTCTGTGTTTTCAATCCACTCCTGGTTTTGGTTGCAAGGAGAAAGGAGGGAGGAGGGGAATTAACAGAACCATGGGGGGGAGTTTGGATGGGGAATAGAGAAGAAGAGAAGGGAGGGAGGAGGTAGGGGGAAGTCTTGCGTCTCACCTCATTTCTATGGGGATTTGCTGCTGCTCTGGACAGTTCCTGACATGGACAGAGGGGGCAGCAGAGAGCACTGTGTCAGACTGGAAAGAAACCACCACTTCCTGCAGGACATACAGCAGCTGATAGGGCTCATGCACACAGTTGAATAGGCTCACAGATATCTATGAACCCATCCTGCATTATAATGTCTTTGATCTGGTATGTTCCATGATAATGTACACTGTAGAGCTGGAGGATTGCTGACACAGCAGCTGGAATTACCCATCAGCCTCGGTGTTTGTACACAGATGCAGTGGTATTAATGGGGGATTTCTCCATCAATCGCTTGTTGCTAGTCACTGTTTATAGCAGAGTCTCCACAATGAGCAGGATTAGTGATGGGTATATACATCCCGGTAGCGCTCACAGGCGTCCACTTTGATGCAGTTGGGACATGAAGTTGAAGCTGAGCAGCTGTTACAGGCGGCAGCGGGGGGACCGGGAAGGGTATTCCTGGCCGAGGAGATTTCCAAGTTGGAGACCAGGAAATAAGTTAACCCTAAAGGGGGGGAGAGGGTGGCGGGCGATGGCCGGAAGCAAACGCTCATGTCATGGCGACCCACCTTGTGTAAGTGCTTGTAAAGTGTTATTGAATCAACCTACATCAAAAGCCTTAATGGTAAATATATTCTGCAACTAAATGTGTTCTGGTGTTTTTGGTGTCTGGTGCCAGTGATAACATCTGATGTCAGGTGCTGGTGATAACATCTGGTGTCAGGTACCGGTGATAACATCTGGTGTCAGGTGCCGGTGAGAAAGTCTGGTGTCAGGTACCGGTGATAACATCTGGTGTCAGGTATCGGTGATAACATCTGATGTCCGGTACCGGTGATAACATCTGGTGTCAGGTGCCGGTGATAACATCTGATGTTAGGTGCTGGTGATAACATCTGGTGTCAGGTGCCGGTGATAACGTCTGGTGTCAGGTGCCGGTGAGAAAGTCTGGTGTCAGGTGCCGGTGATAATGTTTAGTGTCTGGTACTGGTGGGAAAGTCTGGTGTCAGGTGTCGGTGATAACGTCTGATGTCCGGTCCTGGTGAGAAAGTCTGGTGTCAGGTGCCGGTGATAACGTCTAGTGTCCGGTCCAGGTGAGAAAGTCTGGTGTCAGGTGCCGGTGATAACGTTTAGTGTCCGGTCCAGGTGAGAAAGTCTGGTGTCAGGTGCCGGTGATAACGTCTGATCTCCGGTCCTGATGAGAAAGTCTGGTGTCAGGTGCCGGTGATAACGTCTGGTGTCTGGTCCAGGTGAGAAAGTCTGGTGTCAGGTGCCAGTGATAACGACTGGTGTCTGGTGTCTGGTGCCGGTGATAAAGTCTGATGCCCGTTACTGGTAATAACGTCTGGTGTCCAATACTGGTGATAACGTCTGCTGTCAGGTGCCGGTGATAACGTCTGGTGTTAGGTGCTGGTGATAAAATCTGGTGTCTGGTTACTGTGATAACATCTGAGGTTTGGTGTCGGTGATAAAGTCTGGTTTCAGGTGCCGGTGATAACATCTGATGTCCGATGCTGGTGATAAAATCTAATGTCAGGTGCCGGGGATAAAGTCAGGTGCCAGTGATAAAATCTGGTGTCTGGTGCTGGGAATAAAGTCAGGTGTCGGGTGCCAGCGATAAACAGGTGCCAGTGGTAAAGTCTGATGTCAGGTGTCGGTGATAACGTCTGGTGTCGGGTATCGGTTATAACATCTGGTGTCTGGTGTAAGTTGCCGGTGATAAAGTCGGTTGTCAGCTGCCGGTGATAAAGTCGGTTGTCAGCTGCCGGTGATAACGTCTGGTGTCCGGTACTGGTCATAAAGTCTGGTGTCAGGGGCCACTGATAATGTCTGATGTTTTGTGCTGGTAATAAAGTCTGGTGTCCGGCGCCAATGCAAAAATCTGGTGTCTGGTGCCGGAGATAAAGTCTGAGCACTTCTCTCCCTGGCTCTCTGTCCACCTCGTCTTTCTTGCTGTACAAGACGGTCTCCATAGACTTACAATGAAACTCTTCTTATGTAGGGGGATGGGCAGAGCAGAGAGCCTTGGAGTGAAGCGCCTGGCCATGTACTCTTCCTGGTCTCATCAAATATTCATTGGGGTTTTGAGCACCTGGATGACAACCAATCAAAACTTTTGTCTCAGGCTCATTGGTCTTTTTGGGACTCGTACAGGCCGGTGAAGGGGTTCTTCTAGGACAGCAGAGCTCTTCCATAATCTGGGACGTTGCGGGGGTATTTTGCACCCAGCATCTCTGCATACATTGGGCACCGGAGATGTCGGCGTTCCTGCTCTATTTACTGAGCACATGGATATTCTGGGAACTGTTTCCAGTTTGTAGACAGATTATTGATACCAGATGCACTGCTATCTGCCATTGTTATTCTGCAAGGTGACTGTACAAGAACGTTAGATATTGGATGGGGACCCCGTCCAGATGTCTCCTCCATGTGTTTCCAGTTATGGATTTATCAAAGAGTTTGAGAAAGTAACCAAAATATTTGCAGTCGACCCTGGATAGTAAAGTGTATGATGGCCGAGGTAGAGTAACAGCACAACATCTGCGGGTGTTTAGCATGTTCTTCCCATGTTTGTGCGGGTTACCTCCAGGCGCTCCAGTTTCCTCCCACACTCCACAAACACACTGATAGGTTAATTGACTTTCTTTAAAGGGGGTTTCCGGACAAATATAGAACTTAATTAACTATCTCCCTGTGTATTAAAGAATCAAAGAGCACATACTTACCTCCCTCGCTCCCCTGCTGCACCCTCTGTTATTTTCCAGGCCCAGCTGCACTTCCATTCTTCTCCCCACTCTTCCAATCTCAGAATGAAGAAGGAGGACACTGGAAGTTGGCAGAACAGGAGTGCCTCAGGGACTGAAAGACCTGACATAGGGAGCAGTGGGGAACAAGGGAGGTAAGTATGCCCTCTTTTATTGTTTAAATTAGAGATGAGCGAACCAAATCTTACAAACCGAGAGCATGCATGAGGTTCGCTCATCTCTATAAATAAGTGTACAGAAATAAGTATGCATAAGTATAAGGCCGTATTAACTCCTAGACAACTCATACCAGCATGCAATGGGCGCCTGTTCCCGAACAACCCATGACGTACCAGTATCCACAAGGCTCTATAAAGCAAGGTCAGGCTATTAGCAGCTCATTGTTAATGTCAGGCCACATCGGTTGCTAAACACCACAGCGTTTCATTGTGACGGGAGCCGCTCCTCTCACTATCCAATCGGGACCACTGCAGTGTGGGGGTCCCAATCGAGATTGTTTATCGTTAATCTGAAATCGTTCACCATATTACTCAGAACGGTAGTCGTTAGTTACGATCGTTACTACAATCGTTATTGCGATCGTTACTACGATCGTTTACTCCGTCTGATCCCAGCAAAACAATGAACAATGTGCAATTACACTGAACGATTAGTGAAAAACCGCGGAACTTGAGCGAACGAATGTGGAATTACAGCGAACGACTAACGATAATTTTAGGTTCAGATCTAAATCAACGATCAACAACACACGAACCATTTTCCAATCGTTGCCTGCCATTACACAGAATGATTATCATTTAAATTCGAACGATATAACGATTTTTCACACGATAATCGTCCCGTGTAATAGGGCCCTAAGTGTAAATGGTAAAGCAGCTGGGCAAATGTCTAGTCAGATTCCCTCGTTCCTCCAGTCTTATATTTGTAATTGAACGTTCTGTCTTCTCTTCGTGGCGGGAGAACATGATCATTCTTCATTTCTTGGAGTTCTCTTGTCCTCTGGATACTACGCCGAGCTTTAGATTAATGAGTATTTGAGAAATAACAAGAAAACCTCAAGTAAGTCTGCCCGGGTCTGGCAGCATGGAGCAGAAGCCACAACCTATTAAGTCACAACCAGACTACTATGGGGCTCAGTGTGTCCTCCGGAGGACTCATAGTCTGCCCAGCTATCTATAACAGAGCTCTGTAGTGATATAGAGAAAAACCTCAGGAAATCAGGACTGACCTGACTGGAAACAGGCAGAACGTTCAAGAAGCCAAACACAAGTGAGACTGGAAGACGAGAAGAATCAGACTGGATACTACCAGCGGCGGCAATACCCAGGGCCGTATGTACCACTAGGCCCCCGTGGCCCCCGTGGTGTGGCGGTGTTATCCAGTCACAGTATGGCGGTATTGGTCAGGTCTGGTGTGGCGGTGTTATACAGTCACAGTATGGCAGTATTGGTCAGGTCTGGTGTGGCAGTGTTATCCAGTCACAGTATGGTAGTATTGGTTAGGTCTGGTGTGGCGGTGTTATTCAGTCACAGTGTGTCGGTATTGGTCAGGTCTGGTATGGCGGTGTTATACAGTCACAGTATGGCAGTATTGATCAGGTCTGGTGTGGCGGTGTTATACAGTCACAGTATGGCAGTATTGGTCAGGTCTGGTGTGGCGGTGTTATACAGTCACAGTATGGTGGTATTGGTTAGGTCTGGTGTGGCGGTGTTATCCAGTCACAGTATGGTGGGCGTCTGCAGGTGTAGTGTCAAGGGCAGCAGCAGCTGGTAATACCACCCTGGCCATACCATCTAATGTATCCACTGCTTACTTACAGTGAAATTTACAAAACTGGAAAAATAATAGACAAAGTGAATAGAGTTGATAAAACTTCAAGCATGCTCAGGTTCCTCCAAACTCCAGTGTGTAGCATTCGATTACTGGTGACTAGAGAAGCTGGATGGAGCCCTGGGGAGTCCTGGAAAACATGGATCCAGTCTGTGGCTTATGACCTATGGCTGTATCCATGGTTTTCCGGATTCCCTAGGGCTGCATCCAACTTCTCCACTCACCGGGAGTCAAATGCTCCATGCTTGACATGTCAGGAACTGTCTTGAGCAGCAGAGGTTTTCTATGGGGATTTGCTGCTGCTCTGGACAGTTCTTGACATAGACAGAGGTGGCAGCAGAGAGCTCTGTGTCAAATTCTTGCAGGACACACAGCAGCTGATAAGTACTGAAAAACTTGAAATTTTTGAATAGTAATTAATTACAGATGTATAAATCTTTCTGACACCAGTTGATTTGAAAGAAAAAAAATCACCAGAGTTCCCCTTTAAACTACTGATTAAAAATGCAGGTACAAGTACAGTTTTTTTATGTTTAGTGTAACTTGAGGCTAATGGGATTTATCAGAGTTGTTACACATAATTATTTCTCTTTTTTGGATTTGCAATGGGTTGTAAAATAGCAAAACAATATGCAAACCTGGTGTCTCTTTATCATGTCTTGAATTTGCTTTATTTCCTTATTTTTTATGTATATAATTATTTCAGCTAAAGTAACATTGGTTTTTATGTCTCTGCAGCTCCAGAGTGCTCACCGACCGGCTATAAGATCCTTCAGAATCCATATAGAAGTGTGGCCTTTGATTCCTCTCGGCTTCAGCAATCTGCTATTCATGACCTGATATGTGACCACTCTCTAATATCTGGATGGTACAGGTTTATGATCTTTGATAAGCCTGCTGAGATGCCAACCAAGTGCGTGGAGGTATTAGTATTGCCAATCTTCATTACACATAGGTAGAGATTTCCCAAAGATGAAAAACAATCCACAGATTAGAACTACTATAATACTGCTCCTATATACAAGAATATAACTACTATAATACTGCTCCTATATACAAGAATATAACTACTATAATACTGCTCCTATATACAAGAATATAACTACTATAATACTGCTCCTATATACAAGAATATAACTACTATAATACTGCTCCTATATACAAGAATATAACTACTATAGTACTGCTCCTATATACAGGAATATAACTACTATAATACTGCTCCTATATACAGGGATATAAGTACTATAATACTGCTCCTATATACAGGAATACAACTACTATAATACTGCTCCTATATACAAGAATATAACTACTATAATACTGCTCCTATATACAGGAATATAACTACTATAATACTGCTCCTATATACAAGACTATAACTACTATAATACTGATCCTATATACAAGAATATAACTACTATAATACTGCTCCCTATATACAGGAATATAACTACTATAATACTGCCCTCATATACAAGAATATAACTACTATAATACTGCTCCAATATACAGGAATATAACTACTATAACACTGCTCCCTATATACAGGAATATAACTACTATAATACTGCTCCTATATACAAGAATATAAGTACTATAATACTGCTCCTATATACAAGAATATAACTACTATAATACTGCCCCCAATATACAGGAATATAACTACTATAATACTGCTCCTATATACAAGAATATAACTACTATAATACTGCTCCCTATATACAGGAATATAACTACTATAATACTGCTCCTATATACAAGAATATAACTACTATAATACTGCTCCTATATACAAGAATATAACTACTATAATACTGCTCCTATATACAGGAATATAACTACTATAATACTGCCCCTATATACAAGAATATAACTACTATAATACTGCTCCTATATACAAGAATATAACTACTATAATACTGCCTCCTATATACAGGAATATAACTACTATAATACTGCTCCTATATACAAGAATATACCTACTATAATACTGCCCCCTATATACAAGAATATAACTACTATAATACTGCTCCTATATACAGAAATATAACAGTGTATTATTTTCACATTTTTATATCTGTTTGAATTTGTTTCATACATGACTAATATTACTTTTATTATGTGTGCTTTACATTTTGGTGCAAGTACAGTTGAGGGAGCACAAAAATACTTGACTGCTCGAGTCGCAAACTCCTTTGAAAATCGGGTACTTAACTAGGTAGAGTGGAGGGTACCTGATTAACCTAAACGTAATGGCCTGACCCCCAGACTCAATAGATACCGTCTATTGCTTCCATTTTTTTTACAATCTGGAAGAACTTGATTAAGGTTCTAAACATTTTGGATAGTCAAATAGTCATAGAAAAGTATATAGAATGACATTTTAAGGATATGTTCACACAACGTATATTTTCAGTCTCTATGTAATATGATGTCTTTTAGACATTGAAGAGGTTCCTAACACTCACGTTCCCCTCTTATTTCCCTTGGCAGATGAATCACTGTGGGACACAAGCTCCGGTTTGGTTGTCTTTACGGGAATCAGAATCTCTCCCGACCCCGGGGCAGGTGCGGCAGCTCACGGCTTGTGCCACATGGCAGTTCTTCTTCAGCAGCACCAAGGATTGCTGCCTCTTCCGCATCCCAGTGACTGTCCGGAATTGTGGGGACTTTTTTGTCTATTTATTGCAGCCTACCCAAGGGTGTATGGGCTACTGTGCAGACGGTAAGTCAGGGTGACATCAGTGGTCCTCAGGAGATTGTCTTCTATAATACCATATACACAGAGAAGAGCTAAAAGGGTGCCTGGTGGGCATCTGACTTGGTCCTAAATCACTACTCATAATATCACTACTCATAATAAGCGTTGAGCAGATTTGCCAAACTATTCAGGTTCGGCAATGTTCTCTGCACCCAAACACTCGTCATTTGACTCTCGGTGGCTGGAGAAGTTGGTTGCCACCCTAGGGAGTCCTGGAATACATGGATACAGCATTAGGTTTCATCCATGTTTGCTTGGTGGTCCTAGTCCAACTTCTCCAGCCACTGGGAGCCAAATGACCAGTGTTTGGGTTAAGAGAACATTGCCGAACCCGAACAGTCTGCTCAACACAGTCTAGAATTCATAGTTGTGTACAGTTCATCATTATATAAAAACTTGTATCTGACGACAAAACTAACACAAAAACTCGTAGCATTATACTTATGACTCATAAGAGGTCAATGGCTTCCAAATGTTCCCATGATGCATCTCTTCCATTTTATTAATGGTCAATTCTAGAGATGGGCGAATGTATAGTAAAAATGAAGCGAAGCACTTCACTACGATTGGCTAGCAGCTCAGCTCCGGTGCCGGGAAAACCTAGATCCAGTTCTAGGAAATTCCCCAGGACTGGATCCTGCTTTTTCCAGCACTCAGGGAGGAGCGGCACAGACTTCAAAGCAAGCAGCCTGACAAGGTGCCAGGCCAATCTTAAAGTGTGACTGACATGTGTTTTTTTTTTTTTTTTTTTTTTTTTGCAGAAATCAATAGTCCAGGCAATTTTAAGAAACTTTGTAATTGGGGTTATTAGGCAAATATGCCATTATCTGCATTCAAAAAGACTTTCCCCAGGTCCCCCCCCTCCCTCCCTCCTCTCTCTCATTCACTGCTAATTATGAGGAAATCTCGAGTAGTTTACATCAGTCGGGCCCTGTGTAACCTGTGGAGAGGGGAGGGGGGAGGAGGGAGATTAGTCGGCAGCAGAGAGCAGAGAACAAAGGATTACACAGCGAGAACTATGTGAAAACTGCTATTCAGAGGTCAGTGCTGACTTCAGAAGAAATAGCCCAGTGAAGTAGCTGTAAATTAACTCTTTGTTGTCCTGTTTTGGTTCCTCATCTCCTTCCACCCTTCCCCTCTCCATAGAGAATCGTGAAAACAGGAGGAGAGCTCTAAACTGCTTTTTCATGATAAAAATGCATTTTTCGGCTAATAAACCCAATAACAAAGTTTCTTAAAATCACCTGTACTATTGATTTCTGCCAAAAAAATATAAACGACAGTAACACTTTAACAAAGCACTTTGCTTCGTTCTTTCTGTAAATTTGCTCATCCCTAGTCAATTCTCCTAAACGTTGGCCTTATTTAGGCATAAAGTAAAATTGTCAACCAAGCGGTGTCTGAGCCCACATGGATACAGATTGAAGAGTGATGCATTGTGGGAAGCTAGTTGACAGAGGACTGTCTGGAGTGGAGATATTGGACCAGTTAGATATGGACCATGGACTATAACTATGAGACGTGGGCTTCTATGAAGATATGAGTTTTCTAGGTATGGTCAAAACTAGGAAAATTAGTCGCAAATCTCATGGTTGGGCAAAGTCAACAGAATGGGTGCAGCATGAGAGGAGTCCAATGGAGAGTCATAGGTCATTAAAGATGAGAATAGAAATGTATGACCATCCTATATTCTCGACAGTCTCTCTATATGTATCTATACCAGTAAGCACAAAGGATCGCAGAACTTCAGGAAGAACCCCCTTAGTCCTGCTGATTATGACTCTTCTTCCCCCCAGTGGCTCCAGAAACCAGATCCCGGTGTGACGATGGAGAGATAGAAGTCAATGGTGTATGCACGAGTAAGTGTGACGAATATATACATGGGTGGAATACGTGATGTTTTTCTTGGATTATCTTTATTGTTTCCATCATATTCTTGATTGGCAGGTGAATTGAATCCACAAAGTCTTCTACCAGAATCTCCATCCGTCCCGGAAATTGTCCCAGAAATGGTCGGTATCGGTGTCCATCTCAAGTGTTCTTTTCAGGCTCCTTCTACGAACAGCTCCCTGGGGTTCATCGTAAGATGGTCTCGGCTCTCAAGTGTCGGAGAAAAGGAAGAACTAAGACAAGAAGCCGTCGTGCAGCCGTTTTCTATCATAGAGTTGGATGGAATAAATGTCAGACTTGGAGACCGGGTAAGAATATTCTGCCACTAAACAATATCCTGCCACTTAGGGATTTTTTTTTAAATACAATTTTAGGACTTGACCATTTCTTGAATTTCCAATGTGTCTATGTCGTAATCATGTTCAGAAGCATACGAACATATGTGGTGGTATGCCCCCTGGGATGTTGTGTCGGAGGATCGGCAGGTCACTTGCTAGGTGGTGAGGTGTGACGCCACTCTGGTGGTGGTTGGCCGAGATACAGCCGGACCTTAAGATGTTACTTTGTGACGCCAGTGCCGATTGGGCACACAGGTGTGATGGCACGTCTGCTTTTAGTTTATAAGGCCGCTTGTACCTTGTTGCCCTGTGGTCAGTGTCCTGCCGGGCTGCTACGGGGTCCCTTTGGTTAGTGTAGTCATGGATGGCCAGAGTGGTCCTATTAGAAAGGGGTTTAACATTGTGTAGTGTTGTGTAGAGTTACTGAGAAGAAATTGTTAGCTGAGCCTTGTCTTGCTTCCTACCCATACAGGGTTCTGACTAAGAGTGACTCATGTAGGGGACCTGGCATAGGGCCAGGACCCAGAGAGGACCACTGTAGAGAGCTGTCTAGCTTGCGTCCTTCCTCTATAATGTCCAACACGAAAGACACATGCACTTCCTCTACCCATGTGACTTCCTTCCTCAGCGTATCTAAAGTGCGCTGTGAGTGGGTGAAGAGTGCAATAGAAGAAGTAAAGGGAGAGGTGATAGGAGAGAAGAAGAACAGATTCCTATAGGTCCGCAGATCCATGTGACACACAAACAAACTATAACCCTTTACGTACTTCAGCTTTGCAGCATCTGGATACATCTATACATATCTATATCATACATCTAGTGGCAAAATTTCATCACTGCATTCATTACCTCTTTTACACGATAAGTACAGGCTTTTACAAATGGTGTAACCAATAGCAACACCCGTGGTGGGATACCACACATGGGTAGGCTGTGCAGCCACTATTGAGTCCAGCCCTGTTCAATTCTCTTGCCTGTTATTGGGTGGCAAGAATCTTTGTAGGACTTTCAATTTCTCTTGCTTTGCTTGATATGATGCAAGAGGTGGGGAATTGACCCTGGAGCGTAACTACCACTGTAGCAGCCATAGCAGCTGCTATCCATGTGACTTTCTTCCTCAGCGTATCTAAAGTGCGCTGTGAGTGGGTGAAGAGTGCAATAGAAGAAGTAAAGGGAGAGGTGATAGGAGAGAAGAAGAACAGATTCCTATAGGTCCACAGATCCATGTGACACACAAACAATGGTGCCCATACCTTTTCTTTCAAATCATTTGGTGCTAGAAAAAGACAGAGATTTCTTATTTACTTCTATTAATAAAAAAAAACTTAAGTCTTCCAGTTCTTATTAGCTGTTGTATGTTATGCAGGAAGTGGTGTATTCTTCCCAGTCTGACACAGTGCTCTCTGCTGCCACCTCTGTCCATGTCAGGAACTGTCCAGAGCAGGAGAGGTTTTCTATGGGGATTTGCTGCTGCTCTGGACAGTTCCTGACACGGACAGAGGTGGCAGCAGAGAGCACTGTGTCAGACTGGAAAGAAAACATTTCCTGCAGGACATACAGCAGCTGATAAGTACTGAAGACTTGAGATTTTTAAATAGAAGCAAATTACAAATCTGTATTACTTTCTAACACCAGATTTCTGCTGGATAACCCCTTTAATTTCAAGAATTCCTATAAGCTATGAATTCCCAGTGCATGTTCCTCTACAATGTTATCTGGATCTCAGGCGTCCTGAACGCTTTGATGTTGTGGTGTCAGACCACCGATACTTGTCCTAATCCTGTCATCACGTTTTATCACACAGATATACTGCGGGGTCTCCAGCTTCAGCTTAGAACAACCAGATGTTCACAGTCTCATTGTGGAGAGCGAAGAATTTTTCGCTGGCATTAAGGTAAATGGTAAAAGAATCTTTTATGACCGGCTATTAAAGTAAATTCACTGTCCAAAAAAATCGCCTTTGTTCTGGAGGAGATGACATGATGATAGCATTCCTTCCTCTAAACACATTAGTGGTTTCTCAGGATCAAGTCACGACATGGGAAAACGTGTTAATAGACCTTAAAGGGGTAGGTTACCAATTTTTTTTCTTTTAAATCAACTGGTGCCAGAAAGTTATATAGATTTGTAATTTACTTCTATTAAAAAATCTCGTCTTCCTGTACTTATCAGCTGCTGTATGTCCTGCAGGAAGTGGTGTATTTTTCCCAGTCTGACACGGTGCTCTCTGTTGCCACCTCTGTCCATGTCAGGAACTGTCCAGAGCAGCAGCAAATCCTCATAGAAAACCTCTCCTGCTCTGGACAGTTCCTGACATGGACAGAGGTGGCAGCAGAGAGCACTGTGTCAGACTGTGATTTTTTTTTTTATAGAAGTAAATGACAAATCTCTGGCACTTTCAGGCACCAGTTGTGTTGAAAGGGAAAAAAATGGCGAACTACCCCTTTAAATAGGGATAACAGATAAGGAATTGTTTGAACGGAATATCGATGCCAGATGGCTGCTGCAAAGCTAATGCAATACCTGCGTGTAAACCCATTTGAGAAAGAAATAACTTGCGGTTGCTGTGTATCTATTTCCTTCTTGCAGCTTCATCCCCAGTCGTTAAGCGTATCAGAAGACGGAAGGGAGTACAGGATGATCGTGGAGAGCACCATCCCCATATCATGTCCCGATCCAAGTCAGTTACAGAACGGATGCAAAGTTGCACTAAGGTTCCGTACCATGAATGAAGGTAGGTCAGCGGGTCACAGAACGGCCGGTCTCATACGACGTGTGAACACGGCCTTAAAGTGTACTTGTTATTTGTTACACTTTAAGGGCCCTACTACACAGAGTCATAATCTGACAAATCGGGCTGATTCGGCAAATTATCGCTCTGTGTAATAGAGACAACGATCATTGGCTGATCGTTAGTTTAGGTTTGGACCTAAAATTGTTGGACGTCAACTGCACATCGCTACGTGTAATAGTGATATGCGGCCGACGGCTGATGATTGCCCAAACCCCTGACAACTTTCCTCTCCCCGCTCCTGGTCTTCTTTCCTGTGCTCCGCAGCTTCCTGGTCCCATTGGCCGCAGGGTCTAAGTGTCCTAACAGCTCACAGGCCGCTCAGCCAATCACAGGCCGGGATCGGAAAGCTGCGGAGAACAAGAGAGAAGACCGGGAGTGGGGAGAGGTAAGGTGTCCGGTGTTTGGGCAAGGACTGCATGGACATCGCTAACGATGTTCATGCAGCCCTTATTGCCCAATGATCGGCGCTCATCTATTAAAATGATCAGGCCGTAGTCGGCCCGTGAAATAGGACCCTAAATATGACCCTCACAAATGAGACCACTATAGTAGACCGTATGTAAGACCCAGACTGGATAAGAAAGGAGGGATTTCCAGTTCCTGCCTCTTCCCTATGCTAGCCTCAGGTCCTGGTATTATGCTGCACACAATAATATGACTTATGATAATATAATATGACTTTGTAAGCCCTGAAGCTGGTGAGGGTGAGAACTCTGTATTCTCCAAGACTCAGAACACCGGATCTTGTGTCCTGAAGGGCCGGACATGGGAGACTGACTGGGATATGAGGAGGCCGGTTTCAGCTGCCATTATAGTGCGGCTGGTTCCATCTTACAGTAGACGTTGTGCTGATGAGAATATGAAGTTCAATGTGGATGCAGACATGACCTAGTGATAATTGTATACAGCACCAGGTAGAATCAGTAATATTCTATAGAATACAATATGATCATATTAAAGGGAATCTGTCATGATGCCTTAAATGAGGACAGTATAAACTAATGACACAAATGCTGAACAGATCGGTGTATTACTTCCATTATTCTCATCAGACGTTTTCCTCATATGTAAGAGAATGGGCTTTGTCCTCTGCCCCCCACCTTCCAAAATGTTGATTGACAGCTGTCTGCCTATATACAGTATAGATATACAAATGCCAATCAGCAGCCAGTGGGCTGAGTGTGCTGGTGCTTATGGATATCTGGCAACACTGAGCACACGCTCATAGGGGGAGATTTATCAAACATGGTGTAAAGTGAAACTGGCTCAGTTGCCCCCAGCAACCAATCAGATTCCACCTTTCATTTTCCAAAGAGTCTGTGAGGAATGAAAGGTGGAATCTGATTGGTTGCTAGGGGCAACTGAGCCAGTTTCACTTTACACCATATTTGATAAATCTCCCCCATAATGTATCTAGCTATTGCACATATATATACACTACCGTTCAAAAGTTTGGGGTCACATTGAAATGTCCTTATTTTTTAAGGAAAAGCACTGTACTTTTCAATGAAGATAACTTTAAACTAGTCCTAACTTTAAACAAATCCCCCCTATACATTGCTAATGTGGTAAATGACTATTCTAGCTACAAATGTCTGGTTTTTGGTGCAATATCTACATAGGTGTATAGAGGCCCATTTCCAGCAACTATCACTCCAGTGTTCTAATGGTACAATGTGTTTGCTGATTGGCTCAGAAGGCTAATTGATGATTAGAAAACCCTTGTGCAATCATGTTCACACATCTGAAAACAGTCTAGCTCGTTACAGAAGCTACAAAACTGACCTTCCTTTGAGCAGATTGTGTTTCTGGAGCATCACATTTGTGGGGTAAATTAAACACTCAAAATGGCCAGAAAAAGAGAACTTTCATCTGAAACTCGACAGTCTATTCTTGTTCTTAGAATTGAAGGCTATTCCATGCGAGAAATTGCTAAGAAATTGAAGATTTCCTTCAACGGTGTGTACTACTCCCTTCAGAGGACAGCACAAACAGGCTCTAACCAGATTAGAAAAAGAAGTGGGAGGCCACGTTGTACAACTAAGCAAGAAGATAAGCACATTAGAGTCTCTAGTTTGAGAAACAGACGCCTCACAGGTCCCCAACTGGCATCTTCATTAAATAGTACCCGCAAAACACCAGTGTCACCATCTACAGTGAAGAGGCGGCTGCGGGATTTTGGGCTTCAGGGCAGAGTGGCAAAGAAAAAGCCATATCTGAGACTGGCCAATAAAAGAAAAAGATTAAGATGGGCAAAAGAACACAGACATTGGACAGAGAAAGACTGGAAAAAAGTGTTGTGGACGGATGAATCCAAGTTTGAGGTGTTTGGATGACAAAGAAGAACGTTTGTGAGACGCAGAAGAAATGAGAAGATGCTGGAAGAATGCCTGACGCCATCTGTTATACATGGTGGAGGTCATGTGATGGTCTGGGGTTGGTGCTGGTAAGGTGGGAGATTTGTACAGGGTAATAGGGATTGTGAATAAGGAAGGCCATCACTCTGCACCGCCATGCCATACCCAGTGGACAGCGCCTGATTGGAGCCAATTTCATCCTACAACAGGACAATGACCCTAAACACACCTCCAAATTGTGCAAGAACTATTTCCAGCAGAAGCAGCAGCTGGTATTCTATCATAGGTAATGGAGTGGCCAGCGCAGTCACCAGATCTGAACCCCATTGAGCTGTTGTGGGAGCAGCTGGACCGTATGGTACGCCAGAAGTGCCCATCCAACCAATCCAACTTGTGGGAGCTGCTTCTAGAAGCGTGGGGGGCAATTTCTCCAGCTTACCCCAACAGATTAATAGCTAGAATGCCAAAGGTGTGCAATGCTGGAATTGCTGCAAAAGGAGGATTCTGGGACGGAAGCAAAGTGTGATGGAAGAACAATGTTATTTCACATACAAATCAGTATTTCTAACCTTGTCAATGTCTTGTCTCTATTTTCTATTCATTTCACAACGTATGGTGGTGAAGAAGTGGGACTTTTCATGGAAAACACAAAATTGTTTGGGTGACCCCAAACCTTTGAACGGTAGTGTATATATATATATATATATATATATATATATATATATATATATATATATACACACTAAATACACAGTATGAGGGAGATTTATCAAACTGGTGTAAAGTAAAATTGCCTTAGTTGCCCCTAGCAACCAATCAGATTCCACCTTATTTTTCTCACAGACTCTGAAAAAATGAAAGGTGGAATCTGATTGGTTGCTAGGGGCAACTAAGAGAATTCTACTTTACACCAGTTTGATAAATGTTCCCCTATATCTCTATACATCTACATCATAGCTATATACTGTACACACCAGCCAGACCACTGCTTTTAGAGCAGAGTGGTGGTCGGTAACCTAGACAATGAGTTGTCAGCAATGGGAGGGACAGAGCAGCATATCAGAAGAAGGAGACAAGTTTGCTAAATGATTGTATTTGCAAAAATATTTTACTTGAGGAATCCTACGAGTATACCTATACTAGCTGAGATGAGAATATCCCGTCTTTGATTTCAATGTAATGAGTATTGGGGAATATATATTGGAATTTCCATTTACAAGATTTTAAATAGTAAAAAAGATTAGATTGAGAATTTTCCCTCCCGTGATATGTCGAGCATTGGGGTGGAGGGAGGATCTTAATTTTTTTTCTCACCAATCACTTTTGATTAAGAAGATGAAAGGAAACCTCAGGGCATAGACAGCGGCTTTCAGCAAGTATATCAGCGATTGGGAAACACTAGAAATAAATTGTTCCTGTTAAAGATTGAGAGAAAATTGTTGATTTCAGTCAAGTTTCTGCCCCGAGGTTCTGTGGTCGGAGTCTGAGGTTCTTTTAATCTTTTTCCTATACATTCTGGAGGATTAATCTTAAGATTTCTTACACTGAGACGGCAACATTTTACTCCTTGTGTAATACATTATCTCATTTATATATAACCAGTAATTATATATACTGTATAAATCACAACTGTAAGCAAAGGAATAGAAAACAAGGAGTATTACTCATTACTAAAGAATTCCAGAATGTGTCCCCCCTCCCTCATACACAATACACATTGTATGACCACTCTAATACTATAATACTGCTGCTGTGTACAAGAATATAACTGCTATGATACTGCTCTTATATACAGGAATATAACTACTATAATACTGCTCCTATATACAGGAATATAACTACTATAATACTGCCCCTATATACAGGAATATAACTACTATAATACTGCTCCTATATACAAGAATATAACTACTATAATACTGCTCCTATATACACAAGAATATAACTACTATAATACTGCTCCTATATACAGGAATATAACTACTATAATACTGCTCCTATATACAAGAATATAACTATTATAATACTGCTCCTATATACACAAGAATATAACTACTATAATACTGCTCCTATATACAGGAATATAACTACTATAATACTGCCCCTATATACAAGAATATAACTACTATAATACTGCTCCTATATACAGAAATATAACTACTATAATACTGCTCCTATATACAAGAATATAACTACTATAATACTGCTCCTATATACAGGAATATAACTACTATAATACTGCTCCTATATACAAGAATATAACTATTATAATACTGCTCCTATATACACAAGAATATAACTACTATAATACTGCTCCTATATACAGGAATATAACTACTATAATACTGCCCCTATATACAGGAATATAACTACTATAATACTGCTCCTATATACAAGAATATAACTACTATAATACTGCTCCTATATACAAGAATATAACTACTATAATACTGCTCCTATATACAGGAATATAACTACTATAATACTGCTCCTATATACAGGAATATAACTACTATAATACTGCTCCTATATACAAGAATATAACTACTATAATACTGCTCCTATATACAGGAATATAACCACTATAATACTGCTCCTATATACAGGAATATAACTACTATAGTACTGCTCCTATATACAGGAATATAACTACTATAATACTGCTTCTATATACAGGAATATAACTACTATAATACTGCTCCTATATACAGGAATATAACTACTATAATACTGCTCCTATATACAAGAATATAACTATTATAATACTGTCCCCTATATACAAGAATATAACTACTATAATACTGCTCCTATATACAGGAATATAACTACTATAATACTGCTCCTATATACAGGAATATAACTACTATAATACTGCTGCTATATACAAGAATATAACTACTATAATACTGCTCCCTATATACAGGAATATAACTTCTATAATACTGCTCCCTATATACAGGAATATAACTACTATAATACTGCTCATATATACAGGAATATAACTACTATAATACTGCTCCCTATATACAGGTATATAACTACTATAATACTGCTCATATATACAGGAATATAACTACTATAATACTGCTCCTATATACAGGAATATAACTACTATAATACGGCTCCTGGAATTTGTTCCTAATTTTCTGATAAGTAATTGCTTTAGCTTCTATAATAGCTTCCGCTTTGGCGGGATAAGGCGACACTATTATAAATTAGGATACATTATAAATAAGCTATAATAATATTGTTTGGCTGTCGGTTTGGGTTTATACTGATTATTGTGTCTTTTGGCCGCTGACTGATGATGAGCAATGGTTTGGCGGTATATTGCGGTATATTTGGAAGCCTCCTATGATTATGTTTTGCGCAGCTGAGGAGAGGAATGAATCAGATCTGGCGCTCTCCTCTTGTGAAGTGAATCTCCTACAGTCCGGCTGCCAGAACGGGACGTGTGGCCAGGCCGCCCTCCATTATACCGCAGTGATGGACTTCGCTACAGATGGGGACACGGTGACCAGTATTGAAGTTGACCCCATAGCCAGCAGCAGTTTCCTGTGGAACGGTTACACGCCGGACCCCGTACAGGTACAAATATTATAGATATGACTCTTATTATGTGAAGTTCTGTATCTGAAAATCACTGTTAATATGAAGGTATATTGAGGGGGCACTCCGGTGAAAATCTTTTTCTTTCATATCAACTGACTTCAGAAAGTTAAACAGATATGTAGTTTACTTCTATTTAAAAATCTCCAGTCTTCCAGTACTTATCAGCTGCTGTATGTCCTACAGGAAGTGGTGTATTCTTTCCAGTCTGACACAGCGCTCTCTGCTGCCACCTCTGTCCATGTCAGGAACTGTCCAGAGCAGGAGAGGTTTTCTATGGGGATTTGCTACTTCTCTAGATAGTTCCTGACATGGACAGAGGAGGCAGCAGAGAGCAGTGTGTCAGACTGGAAAGAATACACCACTTCCTGCAGGACATACAGCAGCTGATAAGTACTGGAAGACTGGAGATTTTTAAATAGAAGTAAATTACAAATCTATATAATTTTCTGAAACAAGTTGATTTGAAATAGAAAGATTTTCGCCGGAGTACCCCTTTAATCAGCACTGTATGTCTGCCTTCTCCCTGTAGATTACAGTGAAGGACATCCCCACTGCGTACTGCTACTCGTACACCGACCCCCATATCATCACATTAGATGGCAGGTAATGCACTAAAAGCCTTTGATATGTTCTATTGTATAAGAGAATTTCTAGACCAGTTTTGATTGACAGGTGATCTCCTGCAATGGATCCAGTAATGCATCCCATGCACCTATAGACTCTTATGGGCCCCATGCAGCACTTGCGTCAGAGCCCCCTCAGAGTCTTAGTCCGTATACAGTGCAGAGAAAAGGGAAACACTTAAAGGTGTACTAATTGTTTTCAAATCAACTGGTATCACAAAGTTATACAGATTTGTACCTTATTTCTATTAAAAATCTAAAGTCTTCCAGTACTTATCAGCTGCTGTATGCCCTGCAGAAAGTGGTGTTTTCTTTCCAGTCTGACACAGTGCTCTCTGCTGCCACCTCTGTCCATGTCAGGAACTGTGCAGAGCAGGAGAGGTTTTCTATGGGGATTTGCTGCTGCTCTGGACAGTTCCTGACATGGACAGAGGTGGCAGCAGAGAGTATCGGGGGAGACCATAGACCAGTGAGTGCTGACTGCCAGGTTACAGTGCCGCACCTCAGACCCATTAAGGGTTACCACAACTTGTATCTCTCTTTGCAGATACTATGACAACTTTAACACTGGAACCTTTGTGCTCTATAAAAGTGGATCTCGTGATTTTGAAGTCCATGTCCGTCAGTGGGACTGTGGAAGCGTTGACCACCCAGCGTCGTGTAACTGCGGCTTTGTAGCCAAGGAAGGGGGGGACGTTATCACTTTTGACATGTGCAGCGGTCAGCTCCACGAGTCTCAACCTCACCTGGCCGTCAAGTCTCAGCAATCGTCAGAGCCAAACTTTAGGATTACCGAATCCTGTCACGGCAGAAAGATGACGGTAGGTACCGCAGGAGGTGGAGTAATGGAGGGAATAAATGAAGGGAAGGGGGATGGATGGGTAAATTAGTCAAACTAGAAGATGACCGTACATGTTGTTGTTGGCCAAATCCATTGATTTCGCCAAGACCAGCCGACCCTCCCCCTACAGCAGATGTCAGAGGAGGGAAGGATCGGGCTGGGATGAGAGGAACAGTTGTTGGCTGAACTAGCATTCAACTACAGCTATCTGAAGAGTATGTCCAGAAAACCCCGTAATCCCGTCCAGACCCTATCAATATCTTTATACTTTCATTAAAGCGACTCTGTACTCACAATCTGACCCCCCCCCCCCCCCCCCCCCAAACCACTTGTACCATTAGATAGCTGCCTTTAATCCAAGATCTCTCCCGGGGTCCGTTCGGCAGGTGATGCAGTTATTGTCCTAAAAAACATCTTTCAAACTTGCAGCCCTATGTCAAATTGCTGTGGCCTAAAGTGTCTGTGCCCTAACCTTGTACTGCCTCTCCGTTCCTCCTCCCCACCCTCTTCACCATTAGGAATAGCCCTTGGAAAACTTCTCCTATTCCTCACTTGTCTGAACACTGCACAGGTGTCTTAACGATCCAACTCATATGCAGTGTTCACACAGGTGATGAATAGTAGAAAACCTGCCTGGAGCATTCCTAATGATGAGGAGGGCGGGGAGGAGGGGCGGTGCAAGTCTGGGCACAGACACTCTAGGCCACGCCAATTGGACACAGGGCTGCAAGTTTAAAAGTTGTTTTTTAGGACAATAACTGCATCACCTGCCGAACGGACCCCAGGACAGATCTTGGATTAAATGCAGCTATCTGACGGTACAAGTGGTTTAGGGGGGGGGGGGGGGGTGCAGATTGTGGGTACAGAGTCACTTTAAAGGATACCTGTCATGATGTTTTATGCCCTGATTGGTGTATAGTCCTTCCTGTCACGGGTAATTATGGATATTACTATATCGGATCAGTTCAGTGCACAAGCTCTATTGGATGAGAATGGGGCTCGTGCACAGAACAGACAGTTAACTCTCCCAGCTTGTGATGGTTTGCCACAGCGAACGTTCATGTTTTCCCAATGGGGACTGGAAGGATAAGCTGCAACCACACAGCTCTAATACCAACTTTATCTCTGGCAGAACAATAGGGTCAGGCATCCATCATTCCTGACCATTATCTCCACTGACATCATCTGCCGGTGGAGAGTCAGAAGGCCCCCATACAGCCTATTCTATAGTTCGTACCTGCCAGTGGTGGTGGTTTCGACTGACTTTAGAATAAAGTGTATGGGCATCTTTTACTCAGAACTGTTCTCCGAACTCGAAACACTCAGCATTTGCCTCCCAACGTCTGGAGAAGTTGGGTGCACCCTAGGGCTACTAGAAGAACATAGGCTTCTATGGTTGTATCAATGTTTTCTAGGATGCCTTAAGATGGCATCTAACTTCTCCAGAAGGCTGTTTCCATGTTCTTCTGACAGCATTGGATGGCATCTAACTTCTCCAGACCCCGGGCGTAAAATTCCGAGTATTTCTAGTTCAGAGAACGTTGCTGAACCCGAAGAGTTCAACATCTCCACCCATCACTAGAACTTCTCTCAAGCTGTCCGACTGTCCCCATCTTTAAACTCTCTACATTATCCTACAAAACCCACAGTCCTATTAGTAAATGAGAAAACAACATTCGCTGAATGGGACCGTAGGCGGTCGGTGACGTCATCAGAAAAGCCGCCAGCTGTCAATCAAACTGAATTCCACGCCATGGGAAATAAGTTCTGCGTGCTACGAACCCTCCAGAGATATGTCTGCTTTCTATAAGGTTCATGTAAACTATTATCACCCATTTGACCCATTACGTTCCTCTACCTTAAACCTATGGGTCTCGGGACTCTGTGATCGCTCTCCCTTCAGCGTCCACATATCGACCCCCAAACACTTTCATGATTTATTACCGGACTCATGGCTGGAGGGGACAGGGAGACTTTGAAACGTGATTCGTGGCTTCCGCCCATTAAGGGGTTAACTCAATGTCCTGTGGGAAAATATGAATCCACTTTGCCAGAAAACAGATGTTTTCAGATGGTCACAGTAAAGATCCTCAATGGAAATAGCTGGAGAGAGAGAGGCCAAGGCGATTCTAATATTTACATTGTAGCCAATGTATCCGAGTCACGGAGGAGAAGGCTTCTGCTCTCAGCTTTCTTCTAGCAATACTGTAAAGTCATTGTCTGCGAAGCGCGGGCCGTTCCCTGCCAATAATGTAACGCTATCGTAAGGCTAGGATGGGACGGGGGATGGCTTGAGGCATAAATTCAACTTTCCAGGCCAAATATATTGTATGAAGTCACCCCTGACATGATCCATCTGTTCACAGCGTGTAGACCTGATGGTCGGGGATGTTATGGGGATTGGTAACAATATATTATAATTGATTACAATACGGTACAAGAGAAAACAAGGCTTATATACATGAAGACATGCTCTGGACTGTCTCCAAACTGTATGGAGCTACAATACAGCGCCTATGTCTATAGAAAGCTGTTGTTCTTTTACAAGGAGACCTTAATCCAACAATAAGAACCATGACGGCCTTCAAAAATATCCCCCCCCCCCTATTGATTTTTCATAGCCGTTTAGTTTACAACTTTCTTTCAAAACCAATTAAACCCTTTCACTTTTTATCTGTTTAAAGGGGTACTCCGGACATGACCCCTATTTTCACAATCACTGGGGAGGGGGTGGATGAAAACAATTATATCTACTTACCTCCCTGGCTCAATCACTGCTGCACGCATCTCGCTAATCCAGTGTCCAGTTTCCAGCCACTTATTGGTATGATACAGAACTTGAGACATGACGTTTCAGGCCTGCTCAGCCATTACGGGATTCAACAGCCCTAAAGAAGATCCTCATTCGTGTGCCTAAACACCATGCCCACCCTTGGATAATGTTAGAATTACATCCTTAAGCCACTTCCAAGGCTAAACCTGTTCATCACCATGAGGTTTAACATCCTCAATTATTTTAAATAAATGAACTATATGTCAAAGCAGTGAGAACCTATGAGAATATTGATAAACGACTAGCAAAGAGTTATCCTCCAGCACTCAGGAGAGGTAAAACCCCCTTTGGAGGAAACCTCTAGGAAACCATGGCGGAAGGATTGCCCTTCCCTTGGGCTTAGAGGGTTAATGCCAACCTGTAACCTGGAAACAGAATTTTACATGGTACCATAAATAGCATGACCATATCAGACAAATAATAGATACAATTATACATGCAGAAGATAAACAGTAGGAGAATAAAGACCAAAACAGAGCGAGTAGGAGGGATGTGTTTTCTACAGATCTTCTTGTGAGAGGGAGGGATTATATACTCCTCCCTCGTAAAGCAGAACAACTTGTACTTACATGTAGACCACCTCTCCTTTTGTGACCAGCACTCCACTTGACACTTTAAGAGCTGTTTATCAGATGTAGTCAGAGCTTTTCTTGGCCTGAAACAACGGTTCAGTTCACTGCCCTACCCTCGTACCCCGGTCAGGGCAAAATCACTCATTGGTCAGTTATTGTACAATGTCCCCCACTCTGGACACTCTCTCCTCATTTGAAGGCCCCTTTAACAATAGGATAATCGCTTAGTTTTGTCGTGACCCTCGGAGGTCGCTGTGATCTGTGGATCAGTAAGTGGTCAGCTTTCCTGCAGCGCCACCACAGGACAAACAAAGCATTACAAGCTGCTCTTTGTCACCATTCTCCACCCCTCAGACCTGCCTAATAGGATTGGGATGATAGCGGGATAGTATGACAATGGGTATTGTAAAGTGGACGACTCCTAAATACAATACAAATCAATACAAACGGGATCGGTAAAAACAGTTTGTACCAATAAATAAGTAATAACATGGTCTTTTCCATTTCTGGTTGCAGATCTCGTTCTCATCTGGAGCTTTCATCCGTGCTGATGTGAGTGACTGGGGAATGAGTCTGACGCTCAGGGCATCCGGCAGGGACTACAGGAACACGCTGGGACTGTGCGGGACGTACGATGGAAACCCAGATAATGACTTCCATGATAAGAAAGGAGTCCAGCTGGAAGAGACGTCACATGGGCGTCTGTATTTCATCAACCAGTGGAAGTAAGTGGATCCCTTATGTATAGTAATAGTAAGTGATCAATCCAAGGTTATGTGCCCGGAACTGATCTATAGTTAGGGACATCTATTAGGACCCTTATCTATTGGTCATAATGGAGATCAGTCACCTCTCTCGCTCTGGAGGACCTGTCCTGTCCTGTATAACACAGACAATCCATTGTGTAATACTTCATTTTCCCTGTGGTGGCGCTGTGGGGATATCGAACATGTACAGTTACAATTCACAGGGGAACTCCAGAGAAAATGCTTGTCTTTAAAATGAACTGGTGTCAGAAAGTTATACAGATTTGTAATTTACTTCTATTTAAAAATGTCCAGTCTTCCAGTACTTATCACCTTCTGTATGTCCTGCAGGAAGTAGTGGATTCTTCCCAGTCTGACACAACGCTCTCTGGTGCAACCTCTGTCCATGTCAGGAACTGTCCAGAGCAGGAGCAAATCCTCATAGAAAATTTCTCCTGCTCTGGACAGCTCCTGACATGGACAGAGGTGGCAGCAGACTGTAAAGAATACACCACTTCCTGCAGGACGTACAGCAGCTGATAAATACTGGAAGACTGGAATAAATTACAAATCTGTATAACTTTTTGATACCAGTTGATTTTAAAGAGAAAACATTTAGCTGGAGTTCCCCTTTAACATGATCTCTATGAGCAGATGACTTCTAGATATTTTCCTTGTTCTTACAGGATTCCTGCAGGAGAAAGTTTATTCGATAAAATTCCAACTTCCTTCCCCCGAAACATTGAGAAAACTAAGTATTGCAGTTGTGCATCTACCGCAGAGACAACCCTTTCATCACATCCACCACCCAATACGCTCCTCAGCAATTCTCCTCCAGATGTCCCATCCTGCACCGGCACAGACCATGTAAGGTTTTCTATGGTAATACCCGTCTTGGATGTCACCAATGAGTACGTGTTCTCAACCGATACTGGTCGGGATCTAAGGAAACGTTCAGCTGACAGTCCCGAAGAGTTGGATCCAATATCCATTGAGGTTGACTTCCGAAGAATTCCGACCGACTCGATAGCTGCCGAGAACGTATCGAGGAGAACTGAGGTCTCGAGATGGCCACCACCACCACATATGGGAAACCATAGAACCCAAAGCACGGAGAGCATCACCAAGAACCGGGCTAAGCGTCAGAATTACTACGAAGATCTCACAACCTTCCCGTATCAAAGTCTAAGCCAAGCCGACTTGGAGGGATTCAGCTACTTCTTCCCCGAGGACCATTCCACAGACGTCCCCCCTGAGCTTCTGCCCTCTTGGCCGACGCCATCGGGGATGACTCATTCGTACGCCTCAGCGGTTTGCCAGCAGGCCGTCTTTAACTCCAGTATCGGGAAACTGTGCGCTGGATTCCTGGAGAAGCGGGTGATGGATGTGATTGACATGTGTATTACCGATATATTACTCAAGGATGACCTGGGATGGACAGAAGCCGGGCTATCCCTCCTGGAGAACGAGTGCGAACGAAGACTATTGGATTTTAAATACGACCGAGCAAGAAACGTCCAGCTCCCCGTAGAGAAGATAGTCCAGGAACTGAAGTGTCCCAACCTCTGCAGCTCCAATGGGCAGTGCATGGACTGGGGCTGTGCCTGCTTCCATGGCTATAGCTCCTATGACTGTAGCGTCTTCTCTGGTAAGTCATCACATATACGGACATTCACGGCTGTTACGGTGTATCCGGCGCTCATTCTCTCCTTCCACTTGTAAAGACCAGGTGCCTGAGATTTCGGAACTTGAAAATTTTGGACTCTGTGATGTTCGGAAATATGACTGCACATCTGTAAGAGTGTTTGGTCTGGGCTTCAAGGAGGCCGAGAGCCTAAAATGTGAATTTACCAAACAACAGGTATGTAGGGTGTGGGCGTTTGAATAAAAAAAAAAAATCTCCAGTCTTCTAGTACTTATCAGCTGCTGTATGTCCTGCAGGAAGTGGTGTATTCTTTCCAGTCTGACACAGTGCTCCCTGCTGCACTGTGCTCTCTGTCCATGTCAGGAACTGTCCAGAGCAGTAGCAAATTCCCATAGAAAACCTCTCCTTCTCTGGACAGTTGCTGACATGGACAAAGGTGGCAGCAGAGAGCACTGTGTCAGACTGGAAAGAATACAGCACTTTCTGCAGGACATACAGCAGCTGATAAGTACTGAAAGACTGGAGATTTTTAAATAGAAGTAAATTACAAATCTCTGGCACTTTCTGGCACCAACTGATTTGAAAGAAAATATTTTTTTGCTGATCTGTTCGATGTGTCTGTGTATTGATGAGTGATCTGTAGCAGCGGAGCTGTCCGAGCTTTGGATGTGATTGAGTATAATGTATCAGATAAGTGTTCTCAGAGTTACATGTGCGGCTTCCTGTGCAGTATATCAGACCTCTCAGTGACCTCTGTGCTTGCTGTTTCTCTCTGCATATGTATATATATATATATATATATATATATATATATATATATATACTGTGCTGTGTATATACTGTGCTGTGTATATACTGTGCTCTATATATACGGTGCTCTCACTGTATTATCCAGCTAACCTCCCCTATATGCTCCCATTATTCCCATGCTCCCAGTATAGTGGAGGCAGATGGATGCTTCTGGAGCCTGTACTTACAGACGCCACATTCCGAAACTCCAGAGCTGTCGACTGCCAGATCCCTGTAGATGTCGCCCAGTCTGATGGAATGGATCCTGTGGATGAGAAGCCCATCGCACGCTGGAGGGTTAAGGTATTTGCTTTAATTCTATTCAGATCGTGACGTAAAGTGCCGCATGGTGGTAATAGTATCAGGGTGTGCAGCACGGTATTATTATTATTATTATTATTATTATTATTATGATGTGCAGAGTACTATTTGATATTATTATATATTGTACCATATGGAGTTGTTGTTGTTGTTGTTGTTACTACTACACCATATAGTACTATACACCATGATAATAACACCATATAGTACTATACACCAGTGATTTTCAACTAGTGTGCCGCGACACATGGTCGGGTGTGCCGCGGGGAAAGTTCCCCAAACTATGAAGATCGCCCCGCTGCTGCTGTCCGCCTCACCTACTGGCCGCCTGTAGCGCCCGGATGTGCTCCTTCTATCTAATCAGCGGAGACCGGGAGCGTGGTGCGCTGCGGCGGGCCGTGATGCACGCATCCAATCAACGTGTGCGCACCACGCTCCCGTTCTCCGCTGATTGGAGGAGCACGTCCGGGCCCTACGGGCGGCCAGTAGGTGAGGTGGACAGCAGCGCCGACCATCTCGGAGGAGGTGAGGAGGAAGGGGGGGAGAGAAACCTGGGGATGGGGGAGAGAAGCATGGGGGAGAAACAGGGGGAGAGATACAGGGGGATGGGGGAGAGAAGCATGGGGGAGAAACATGGGGATGGGGGAGAGACAGGGAGAGAAGCATGGGGGAGAGAAACATGGGGATGGGGGAGAGAAACATGGGGATGGGGGAGAAACAGCGGAGAGAAGTATGGTGGAGAGAAGTTTGGTGGAGAGAAGCAGGGGGGAGAGAAGTATGGTGGAGAGAAGCATGGGGGAGAGAAGCACAGGAGAGAAGCAGGGGGAGAGAAACAGAGGAGAGAAGCAGGGGGAGAGAAACACAGGAGAGAAGCAGGGGGAAAAAGTATGGTGGAGAGAAGCACAGGAGAGAAGTAGGGGGGAGAAGTATGGTGGAGAGAAGCAGGGGGGAGAGAAGTATGGTGAAGAGAAGCACAAGAGAGAAGCATGGGGGAGAAGTATGGTGGAGAGAAGCACAGGAGAGAAGTAGGGGGGAGAGAAGCAGGGGGGAGAGAAGCAGGGGGGAGAAGTATGGTGGAGAGAAGCACAGGAGAGAAGCAGGGGGGAGAGAAGCATGGGGGAGAGAAGCAGGGGGGAGAAGTATGGTGGAGAGAAGCACAGGAGAGAAGTAGGGGGGAGAGAAGCAGGGGGGAGAGAAGTATGGTGGAGAGAAGCACAGGAGAGAAGTAGGGGGGAGAGAAGCATGGAGGAAAGAAGCACAGAAGAGGAGCACAGGGGGGAGAAGAAAACAGGCCCAGGCTTCACACTGAGTGAGTATAAATACATTTAGAATCTATATTATTAACTATATGTATAATATGTACTGTTTTAGTGTCATTTTGTGCCATTTTGGTTGGTGGTGTGCCCCGCGATTTTTTTAAGTATAAAAAGTGTACCGCGGCTCAAAAAAGGTTGAAAATCACTGCTATACACCATGATAACACCATATAGTACTATACACCATGATAACACCATATAGTACTATACACCATGATAATAACACTATACACTACTATATACCATGATAATAATAACACCATATAGTACTATACACCATGATAATAACACTATACACTACTATATACCATGATAATAATAACACCATATAGTACTATACACCATGATAATAATAACAACACCATATAGTACTATACACCATGATAATAATAACACCATATAGTACTATACACCATGATAATAATAACAACACCATATAGTACTATACACCATGATAATAACACCATATAGTACTATACACCATGATAGTAACAGCACCGCACCTCCAGGCTATCTCTCCCCCCCCCCCCCCCCCCCTGTACCATTTTCATCCAGACTTTCTCATTCCTTTTCCTAAAATGTTTTATACAAAAGGAAACGATTATCGTCTGAGTTGAAATCATTCGATTATAAGGAATTCAGGGAGAAAGTCATGTGACCTCCAGCTTGCAGCGATTATTCCTGTGAGAAGTCATTCACATTCCGCTCTCTTCTCCGCAGGTGTCTAATGACGGGGAGATATTCAGTAACTTTAAGGCGATGACATTATATGATGGGGCCTGCCAGACCTGCGACCCCTTATCTGATGGGCTGTGTACATTAAAGGTGAGTGGTAGCAGCGACCCATGCTGGATCCCAGGACCATAACCTGATCGCATCACGTCCTGCTCCTGGAATCCCCAGTGATCGGCTACGATCATTGGAGGAATGCAGTAAGAAGTGTTTGCTTTCCCTGCAGTGCCACCACTGGTGGAAAAGAGTATTACACACTTCTAATTGTAATTCGTTGGATTCAGTTAAACCGGCCCAGAACACCATAGAGTGGGACAAGCTGCATACAGACCAGCTCTCAGGGAAGAATCCATCACCGTCATCACCAATGTTTCATAAAGAATGTATTATTTTTTGCAAAAAGCTTGGAAAAAAGATAAAAATAGTCAAACATAACAAAATACACATTAAGTTCCATTGCATTTGTAATGACCTGTGAGATAAAGTCCAAATGTTGTTTATACAGCACAGTCAGCACCATAAAAAATAATCATAATCCATAAAAAAACAATGGCTGAATTACAGCTTTTGTTTGTTTTCTTGAACAACTGCCCCCTCCCCCCCCCCCCCCCCCCAAGAATAATAAAAGATAATCAATGAGTCATATAGCACAATGGTACCATCAGGAAGTACAGCGAGTCCTGCCAGGAACACAAAGCATACTCATGGATCATAAAAAAGTTCTGGTGCTGATACATTGTACAAAGCTAGTAATACAATTGTATCCAGTGTAGACAATGCTCTGTGAGCTCCAGACTGATACATTGTATATAGCTAGTCCTGCTCTTAGCTGTCTCCAGTGTAGACAATGCTCTGTGAGCTCTACAGCCTGGACTGATACATTGCACCCAGCTAGTCCTGCTCCCAGCTGTCTCCAGTGTAGACAATACTCTGTGAGCTCCAGACTGATACATTGTACATAGCTAGCCCTGCTCCCAGCTGTATCCAGTGTAGGCAATGCTCTGTGAGCTCTACAGCCTGGACTCCAGACTGATACATTGTACATAGCTAGTCCTGCTCTCAGCTGTATCCAGTGTGGACAATGCTCTGTGAGCTCTACAGCCTGGACTCCAGACTGATACATTGTACATAGCTAGTCCTGCTCTCAGCTGTATCCAGTGTAGACAATGCTCTGTGAGCTCTACAGCCTGGACTGATTCATTGTACATAGCTAGTCGTGCTCCCAGCTGTATCGAGTGTAGGCAATGCTCTGTGAGCTCTACAGCCTGGACTCCAGACTGATACATTGTACCCAGCTAGTCCTGCTCCCAGCTGTCTCCAGTGTAGACAATGCTCTGTGAGCTCCAGACTGATACATTGTACATAGCTAGCCCTGCTATCAGCTGTATCCAGTGTAGACAATGCTCTGTGAGCTCTACAGCCTGGACTCCAGCCTGATATATTGTACATAGCTAGTCCTGCTCTCAGCTGTATCCAGTGTAGACAATACTCTGTGAGCTCCAGACTGATACATTGTACATAGCTAGTCCTGCTCCCAGCTGTATCCATTGTAGACAATGCTCTGTGAGCTCCAGACTGATATATTGTACATAGCTAGTCCTGCTCCCAGCTGTATCCAGTGTAGACAATGCTCTGTGAGCTCCATACTGATACATTGTACATAGCTAGTCCTGCTCCCAGCTGTATCCAGTGCAGACAATGCTCTGTGAGCTCCAGACTGATACATTGTACATAGCTAGTCCTGCTCCCAGCTGTATCCAGTTTAGACAATGCTCTGTGAGCTCTACAGCCTGATACATTGTACATAGCTAGCCCTGCTCTCAGCTATATCCAGTGTAGACAATGCTCTGTGAGCTCTACAGCCTGGACTCCAGACTGATACATTGTACATAGCTAGTCCTGCTCTCAGCTGTATCCAGTGTAGACAATGCTCTGTAAGCTCTCCAGCCTGGACCCCAGACTGATACATTGTACATAGCTAGTCCTGCTCTCAGCTGTATCCAGTGTAGACAATGCTCTGTGAGCTTCAGACTGATACATTGTACATAGCTAGTCCTGCTCCCAGCTGTATCCAGTGCAGACAATGCTCTGTGAGCTCTACAGCCTGATACATTGTACATAGCTAGCCCTGCTCTCAGCTATATCCAGTGTAGGCAATGCTCTGTGAGCTCTACAGCCTGGACCCCAGATACATTGTACATAGCTAGTCCTGCTCTCAGCTGTATCCAGTGTAGACAATGCTCTGTGAGCTCTACAGCCTGGACCCCAGACTGATACATTGTACATAGCTAGTCCTGCTCTCAGCTATATCCAGTGTAGACAATGCTCTGTGAGCTCTACAGCCTGGACCCCAGATACATTGTACATAGCTAGTCCTGCTCTCAGCTGTATCCAGTGTAGACAATGCTCTGTGAGCTCTACAGCCTGGACTCCAGACTGATACATTGTACATAGCTAGTCCTGCTCTCAGCTGTATCCAGTGTAGACAATGCTCTGTGAGCTCTACAGCCTGGACGCCAGACTGATACATTGTACATAGCTAGTACTGCTCCCAGCTGTATCCAGTGTAGACAATGCTCTGTGAGCTGCAGACTGATACATTGTACATAGCTAGTGCTGCTCCCAGCTGTATCCAGTGTAGACAATGCTCTGTGAGCTCCAGACTGATACATTGTACATAGCTAGTCCTGCTCTCAGCTGTATCCAGTGTAGACAATGCTCTGTGAGCTCTACAGCCTGGACCCCAGACTGATACATTGTACATAGCTAGTGCTGCTCCCAGCTGTATCCAATGTAGACAATGCTCTGTGAGCTCCAGACTGATACATTGTACATAGCTAGTCCTGCTCCCAGCTCTATCCAGTTTAGACAATGCTCTGTGAGCTCTACAGCCTGATACATTGGACATAGCTAGCCCTGCTCTCAGCTATATCCAGTGTAGACAATGCTCTGTAAGCTCTCCAGCCTGGACCCCAGACTGATATATTGTACATAGCTAGTGCTGCTCCCAGCTGTATCCAGTGTAGACAATGCTCTGTGAGCTCTACAGCCTTGACCCCAGACTGATACATTGTACATAGCTAGTCCTGCTCTCAGCTGTATCCAGTGCAGACAATGCTCTGTAAGCTCTCCAGCCTGGACCCCAGACTGATACATTGTACATAGCTAGTCCTGCTCTCAGCTGTATCCAGTGCAGACAATGCTCTGTAAGCTCTCCAGCCTGGACCCCAGACTGATACATTGTACATAGCTAGTGCTGCTCCCAGTTGTATCCAGTGTAGACAATGCTCTGTGAGCTTCAGACTGATACATTGTACATAGCTAGTCCTGCTCCCAGCTGTATCCAGTGCAGACAATGCTCTGTGAGCTCTACAGCCTGATACATTGTACATAGCTAGCCCTGCTCTCAGCTATATCCAGTGTAGACAATGCTCTGTGAGCTCTACAGCCTGGACCCCAGATACATTGTACATAGCTAGTCCTGCTCTCAGCTGTAACCAGTGTAGACAATGCTCTGTGAGCTCTCCAGCCTGGACCCCAGACTGATACATTGTACATAGCTAGTGCTGCTCCCAGTTGTATCCAATGTAGACAATGCTCTGTGAGCTTCAGACTGATACATTGTACATAGCTAGTGCTGCTCCCAGTTGTATCCAATGTAGACAATGCTCTGTGAGCTTCAGACTGATATATTGTACATAGCTAGTCCTGCTCCCAGCTGTATCCAGTGTAGACAATGCTCTGTGAGCTGCAGACTGATACATTGTACATAGCTAGTCCTGCTCCCAGCTGTATCCAGTGTAGACAATGCTCTGTGAGCTCTACAGCCTGATACATTGTACATAGCTAGTCCTGCTCCCAGCTGTATCCAGTGCAGACAATGCTCTGTAAGCTCTCCAGCCTGGACCCCAGACTGATACATTGTACATAGCTAGTGCTGCTCTCAGCTGTATCCAGTGTAGACAATGCTCTGTGAGCTCTCCAGCCTGGACCCCAGACTGATACATTGTACATAGCTAGTGCTGCTCCCAGCTGTATCCAGTGTAGACAATGCTCTGTGAGCTGCAGACTGATACATTGTACATAGCTAGTGCTGCTCCCAGCTGTATCCAGTGTAGACAATGCTCTGTGAGCTCTCCAGCCTGGACTCCAGACTGATACATTGTACATAGCTAGTGCTGCTCCCAGCTGTATCCAGTGTAGACAATGCTCTGTGAGCTGCAGACTGATACATTGTACATAGCTAGTGCTGCTCCCAGCTGTATCCAGTGTAGACAATGCTCTGTGATTAGTATATAGTAACTGTTTCTTTATACAGAGATTACGAGTTATTCATCTTAATTAACCAGAAAATTCCTTTTATCTTCATAGTTCTTGGTCCCTGGAGAGTGGATGAGGTCACCGCTCCCTGACTGCTCTGATGATGTCACAGGGCGGGGACCATCTACCCTCATCACACTTTACCTCAATCATCGTTGTGAAGATCATTCTCATTCTTTTTGCAGGAAAAAACTTGTAACATAGATGGACTCTGTTATGCTGAAGGAGACCCCAACCCTACCAGTCCCTGTCTCCTGTGCAAGCCAAGCGTCTCCGAGCTAACCTGGTCCATTGCTGAAAGTAAGATCCACATTGTATATTTAAATTTACAGATTTGTAATTTACTTCTATATAAAATTCTTAGGTCTTCCAGTACCTATCAGCTGCTGTATGTCCTGCAGGAAGTGGTGTATTCTTTCCAGTCTGACACAGTGCTCTTTGCTGCCACCTCTGTCCATGTCAGGAACTGAAACCTCGCCTGCTCTGGACAGTTCCTGACATGGACAGAGGTGGCAGCAGAGAACACTGTGTAAGACTGGAAAGAATACACCACTTCCTGCAGGACATGCAGCAGCTGATAAGTACTAGAAGACTGGAGATTTTCAAATAGAAGTAAATTTCAAATCTTTATCACTTTCTGATACCAGTTGATTTGAAAACATCTTTTTCTGGAGTACCCCTTTAACCAGCCTGTGGATTAGATGAACCTCATCCTGACTTTTTAAAGGGCCAGTAAATAGTTCATATTTTCCGCTTCCTATCAGTAAGGTTATTTTACTACCTTTCTGTGGTCTTTTATGCTTTCCTCCAGCGTTTCATACCAACTTTCTGCTCTGTTGTCATCAGACCAAAGTCCTGTCTGGTGGACTTCCTGTTTCTTCCTGTGTACTGGACACTCTGGCAAGGAATTCAGCCAACTCTGTCTCCCTATTTACACTTTCTTGATTACAACCTTTCCCACATAGTGGGTGGGTTATTGGGGGTTGGCTGAATTCCCAGCTAGAGTGTCTAGTACCAGGAACAGAAAGAGTTAAAAGTACTTCATGATAATCCAAACGCAAGCTATATTTTCTTTACATTGATAAAGTTACAGGGTTGTGTGTTTGACAACAAATTTAACCAAAGGTGGGGTGAAGATGTGAACGAAGGGGAACGTATGGGGAACTTTGATAAAAAAATAAAAATTATAAAATAATCTGCCCTTATGAGGAAAAAAATCAGTTCTTATTCTAAGTGGCGATGTCAGTGATGTCATAGGTTACTATAGGGACCCATAACAAAAATTATAGGCCCCTTATAGTGAGATAACCACCCTCTGCAATGAGTTTGTCCAAGAAATCTAGAAGGTTACTATGATCATGGTCCCCGTATTCATTGTCCGGCTCTCCCTGCCTCCATCATCTTCTCCTTCTTCCCCTTAAGGTAATCAGCCGCCTGAGCTCCATTCCTTACCAGAAATGCTGCAGACGTTTTACAGTGAGAACTTTGTCTACCAGTTTGTGGGGTCGGATCCGGAAGGTTCAGCGATCCTGTTCACCTTAGAGTCCGGTCCAGAAGGAGCGAGCCTGTCTCCAGCAGGGTTACTGATCTGGAAGGTGATGTCACTCAATACGGAGAAAATCACGTTTTCCGCCTTAGACGATTGCAACGCCAAGACGACGGTCACAGTGGAGGTGAGTGACATGAAGCTGAAACTTAGCGGCCATCTTTAATACCAGGTCTAATATTCTGTAATAACGTCCTCTGAATTTATCGCTGTATACAAATAGAAGTGACTGATGAAATCTCGCCTGCCTGCAGCCACCACTAGGGGGAGCTTAGGATCTTTCTGCAGACTCTTTTATTATTGAGTTCAATGCATAAACTGTATACAGTAAAGGAAGTTAAAATATTATTATTAAAATCTATGTATATGCAGCAGATCTGGAGCTCTGACTGTTATAAAGATATAAAGCAGATGGTTTCAACACAACACAAATACTCTGTGCTGCTGTGAACACTGATTCTTTTGAATAAACTGTTAAAGGGGTACTCCGGTGAAAACCTTTTTCCTTCAAATTAACCGGTGCCAGAAAATTATATATTTGTAATGAACTTCTGTCTAAAAATCTCAAGTATTCCTATACTTATAAGCTGCTGTATGTCCTGCAGGAAGTGGTGTATTCTTTCCAGTCTGACACAGTGCTCTCTGCTGCCACCTCTGTCCATGTCAGGAACTGTCCAGAGCAGCAGCAAATCCCCATAGAAAACCTCTCCTGCTCTGGACAGTTCCTGATATGGACAGAGGTGGCAGCAGAGAGCACTGTGTCAGACTGGCAAGAATACACCACTTCCTGCAGAACATACATCAGCTAATAAGTATAGGAAGACTGGAGATTTTTTAAATAAAAGTAAATTACATTTCTATATAACTTTCTGAAACCAGTTGATTTGAAGGAAAAAGATTTTCGCTGGAGTAGCCCTTAGATTCTAGAGTTACCCCAAGCACTCCTCATGTACAAACTAATAGGAGGAGATGAAAGTTTGAGGGTTGTAAGATATCATCATATACAAGTCATTTACCTCCGTGAGGATCTGGAACCTGAAGTGTCTCCTATCAGCATCACAGATAACAGAGCGGCTTTGAAGTTCACAGGATGTTGATCTCAGGAAGAACAAACTCATCTCCTGGAGATCAAAGCCGGAGACACTTCACATAAAAGCCGCTACCTGATCCTCAAATACTGGGAAATAATAGGACTGTGTGATCCCTTGTGTCTAGTATTATCCCCATCATCATCAATGGCGTCTACTGTGCTCTTATATCACACATCTTATTATACAGGCCGGGAGTGGGATGAAGAGATTGACTCCCACCTCATATCCGATATTCTAATATACAGAAAGCAGTATTATAGTAGTTATATTCCTGTATATGGGAACAGTATTATAGTAGTTATATTCTTGTATATAGGAGCTGTATTATAGTAGTTATATTCCTGTATATAGGAGCAGTATTATAGTAGTTATATTCCTGTATATAGAGGCAGTATTATAGTAGTTATATTCCTGTATATAGGGGGCAGTATTATAGTAGTTATATTCTTGTATATAGGGAGCAGTATTATAGTAGTTATATTCTTGTATATAGGGAGCAGTATTATAGTAGTTATATTCCTGTATATAGGAGCAGTATTATAGTAGTTATATTCCTGTATACAGGAGCAGTATTATAGTAGTTATATTCTTGTATATAGGAGCAGTATTATAGTAGTTATATTCTTGTATATAGGAGCAGTATTATAGTAGTTATATTCCTGTATATAGGAGCAGTATTATAGTAGGTATATTCTTGTATATAGGAGCAGTATTATAGTAGTTATATTCTTGTATATAGGAGCAGTATTATAGTAGTTATATTCTTGTATATAGGAGCAGTATTATAGTAGTTATATTCTTGTATATAGGGGGCAGTATTATACTAGTTATATTCTTGTATATAGGGAGCAGTATTAGGCTATGTTCACACTACATAAGAGACCGCCGTTCCGTGACCCCGGCCGGGTCACGGAACGGCCGGTCTCTGACCGGATCTTTCTGGCCGCGGAGCTCTGATGCGGGCGCATCAGTGTGCGCCCGCATCAGAGCTTCCCATGGCGCACTTCACTGTGTGAACTGACAGGGCTTTCTGCAGCCGGAATTCACTGAATTCCGGTCGCAGAAAACTGACATGTCAGTTATTTGCAGCCCCGTATGGGATCCCGGCAGGAGCGGATACGATGTGTATACGCTCCGGCCGGGATCCCATTGAAAGTAAGGCAATTTTCCACTGCGCCAAAAGTACGGCCGTTGTTGCCATCAGCAACAACGGCTGTACTTTTACGTAGTGTGAACATAGCCTTATAGTAGTTATATCCCTGTATATAGGAGCAGTATACCCCCTCCCTTACTCATTTTAGCAGCTTATATACAATTATATATATACATTATTCAGCAGTGAGTGACATTGAGCAGAGGAGAAAACTGCCTGAGTGTAATGACAATGTAAACTATTCTTTTTCTTTTCTCTCTATTTATTATATAATATTGAATGTATGTGATAAATTATTTATTTGTGATCATTATTCTTATTTCTAGGTGACGGTTAAAGCCTGTGGATGCTTTAATGGTGGATCTTGTGTGGCAAATGTCAATTTCCCACCAGGAAAGGGGGAATATCTCTGTGTCTGTTCTCCAGGATATGAAGGAGAAAACTGTCAGATAGAGACTGATGAATGCCAGTCTAACCCGTGCCGTGCAGGGAGGTGTCTGGACCAGGTTAACAGCTATTACTGTGAATGCCCTGATGGTCTTAAAGGTAGAGTCTATGATACAGTGGCTCTAAAAACATATATATATATATATATATATATATATATATATATATATATATATATACATATATATATATTTTGTGAGATACATGTTAGGAAAAGAACATTATGTAATTCCAGTACTTATCAGCTTCTGTATGTCCTGCAGGGAGTGGTGTATTCTCTCCAGTCTGACACAGTGCTCTCTGCTGCCACCTCTGTCCATGTCAGGAACTGTCCAGAGCAGCAGCAAAACCTCTCCTGCTCTCCAGACTGGAGAGAATACATCACTCCCTTTAGAACATACATCAGCTTATAAGTACTGGAAAACGTAAGATTTTTTTTAATAGAAGTAAATCTCAAATCTGTCACTTTCTTAAATCAACTTTTCAGTTGATTTAAGAGAATTTTTTTTTAAGGGGGGTGAACAACCCCTTTAAGGAAACAGATTCTAATTTTGTACTTATTCCTAGGTAACGTATGTGAGGAGGATGTGGATGAGTGTCTGTCCGCCCCATGTTACTCCGGAGTTCCCTGCACTAATACTTTCGGCTCATACACCTGCTCTCCGTGTCCAGATGGTTATGAAGGAGACGGAAGAATCTGTGGTGAGTGGTGATGGTTGTGACTGATTTTATATATATATATATATATATATATATATATATATATATATACACACACACACACACACACATATAATCTGCATTTCTCTTCTATATACAGTGCAAATAATTCTGACAACTCCTCCCCCCACGACTGAGATCCCTGTATATTATAATGTGTTCAGTACCAGCGGGGAAAGAAAAAGCCAGGACGAGGGTGAAATAATTCATCCCCAACTGAAGCCAAAAGGTGAGGGAACATTGCTGACTCTCTCCAATTTTTTTTTTTTGTGTGTATACAGTTCTTATGCAGAACTGTGTGTCTCCATGGTCACAGAATGTAGATAAACCCTGTATGTTGTCTCATTCTGTGATCATGGTGGTAAGAGCACGTCAGGGTCAGTGTCACACATAGGTGTTATATATCTCTGACACCGGTGAAGTTATAGGCAATAGAGGTAGAGGTCACACTCAGTTGTTACATAAAGGACACCATGGTACATGTATGGAGGGGGGACTCACAGACTTTGCATTGGAGTCTTCATACAACACCTCTTGGTTCTTAGTAAGCTTTAAAGCAGTACTTCAACTAAAACCTTTTCCTTTCGAATCAACTGGTTTCAGAAAGTTATATAGATCTGTATATTTTACTTCTTTTTAAAAATCTCAAGTATTCCAGTACTTATCGGCTGCTGTATGTCCTGCATGAAGTGGTGTATTCTATCCAGTCTTACAAAGTGCTCTCCGCTGCCACCTCTGTCCATGTCAGGAACTGTCCAGAGCAGCAGCAAATCCCTATAGAAAATTTCTCCTGCTCTGGACAGTTTCTGACATGGACAGAGGTGGCAGCGGAGAGCACTGTGTAAGACTGGAGAGAATACACCACTTCCTGTAGGACATGCAGCAGCTGGAAGGCTAGAGATTTTTAAATAGAAATAAATTAAAAATCTATATAACTTTCTGACACCAGTTGCAAAAAAATGTTGAAACAATCACAACACCTACAGCCAGTCTTTGTATGGAACACAAATAAAAAAGAACAAGTGAGGAAAGAGAAAATAAAGTTTCACAGGACAAAGTTTCAGACAAGGAACACTCACTTAACCCTGAACCTGCAGCAGCATAAGAGGGAACACCTACTGAGCTGTGAACATATAACACCACAAGTGGAGAATAACAATTGAGCTCTAAACCTGCAGCATTACAGACAGTGAACATCAACTGAACCCACAGCACCACAAGATGGAACACTCACTGAGCTCTGAACCCACAGCACCACAAGAGAGAACACTCACTGAGCACTGAACCCACAGCACCACAAGAGGGAACACTCACTGAGCTCTGAACCCACAGCACCACAAGAGGGAACACTCACTGAGCTCTGAATCCGCAGCACTACAAGAGGGAACACTCACTGAGCTCTGAACCCACAGCACCACAAGAGGGAACACTCAATTAGCTCGTAACCTGCAGCATCACAAGGGGGAACACTCACTGAGTTCTGAACCTGCAGCAACACAGACAGGGAACACTCATTGAGCTATGAACATATAACTCTACATGCAGAGAATACCAACTGAGCTCTGAACTTGTGGTATCACAACAGGTAACACCTACTGAGCTCTTAACTTGCAGCACCACAAGAGGGACCACTCGCTGAGCTCTGAAACTGCCTGCAGCATCACAGACAGATAAGACCCAAGTTTTTCACCTGCAGCTTCACAGACAGGGAATGCTCACTGAGTTCTGAACCTGCAGTATCACAGACAGGGAACACCTACTGAGCAATGAACATATAACACCCCAAGCAGAGAACACCAACTGAGCTCTAAACCAGCGGCATCACAATCAGAGAATATCTACTAAGCTCTAAACCTGCAGCACCACAGACAGTAAACACCCACTAAGTTTTGAACCTGTAGCATCACAGACAGGGAACACCCATTGAGTCCTGAACATGTAATACCACTACAGTAACAACCAGTGAGCCTCTAACCTGCAGCTCTACAATAGGGAACACCCACTGAGCTCTGAATCTGTAGCACCACAAACAGGAAGCACCCAGAGCGCTGAATCTGCAGGTCCATAGGTACAGAACACAGCTCAGCTCTGAACCTGCAGGACCACAAGCAGAAATGTCAGAGAAAGGAGAACTTGAAAATAAAAGAAGCAAAAGAGAAATCAGTCGATAGTTTAACATGACCCTGTCCAGACAAATGCTTTACGCATCTAAAAAATATTAATCTACAACTATCCAGGATGGTTCAGATGTATGCAGTGTACTGTGCTGGGATGGTTGAAGACCATCTATAGAGGTGAAGAAAGAAGAACATCACCTACTGTTACTTTAGAGTCAAGTTTGAATCTTTGGTGTCTTAGATGTAACATGGGGCAAAAAAGTCCAGTCATGATGGCTAGTATAGAGAACATTCCGGAATACCGATCCCATATGTATTAGGAGAAGTATGATTGTGATTTGTGGAAAAAAGAAGTGAACGTGTTGTACCGGGGATCTACTGACCACGACGGCACGGACCATTTACAGGGAGAATTAGTCGGAGCCACAAAGTAATAACAAACCAGGGTTAATTTGCTGCAGCGGCTAATGAATTATATGGTGTCCATTAGCCGAATGTTTTCCCACATTCTTCCCCAAGCTGTAGACTGTATGTTTATTTGATCCATGTACTGAGCCTGGCGGAGAACAATGGCCGCTATTCTCGCACAGGAAGCCTTATAACCATCCTGCTGTACAGAAATTATAGTCAGACGTTATGAAGATGCCGACGGCATACACAGCGCTGGTTACAATGACCAACCGAGCTAGGAGAACACAGTGCCAGATTATGTGCCACCCATCATATCCCATCTCTTCATCTTCCTTTCCTCTTCTTCTTCCATTACTTGATATTATTTTGTCTTCTATTTCTCCTTCCTCTTATTTTTTCTTCTGTTTCTTCCCCCTTTTCCATATCTGCATTTTCTATTGTCCATCTTCTTCACGTTTATCTTCCTCTGTTTCTACTCTACCTCTTCTCTTTCTTCTCTTCCTTTCTTTCTTGTATCTTCATCTTTCTCCGTCCAAGTTTATTTCCTTCTATACATTTGTCTTTTCTTTCATTTCACCTCGGAGATTTGACTTCTTTTGCTTTTTTTTTGTTCTTGTCATCTTCCTCCACCGCTTCTCCTACTTCTTCCTCTTCTTTTCTATCCTCCTTTTTGTGCATGTATTCTTCTTCCTCTTCTTTTCTATCCTCCTCTTTGTACATGTATTCTTCTTCCTCTTCTTTTCTATCTTCCCACTTTGTGCATGTATTCTTCTTCCTCTTCTTTTCTATCCTCCTCTTTGTACATGTATTCTTCTTTCTCTTCTTTTCTATCCTCCTCTTTGTGCATGTATTCTTCTTCCTCTTCTTTTCTATCTTCCCACTTTGTGCATGTATTCTTCTTCCTCTTCTTTCTATCCTCCTCTTTGTGCATGTATTCTTCTTCCTCTTCTTTTCTATCTTCCTCTTTGTGCATGTATTCTTCTTCCTCTTCTTTTCTATCTTCCCACTTGTGCATGTTTTCTTCTTCCTCTTCTTTTCTATCCTCCTCTTTGTACATGTATTCTTCTTCCTCTTCTTTTCTATCTTCCTCTTTGTACATGTATTCTTCTTCCTCTTCTTTTCTATCTTCCTCTTTGTGCATGTATTCTTCTTCCTCTTCTTTTCTATCTTCCTCTTTGTACATGTATTCTTCTTCCTCTTCTTTTCTATCCTCCTCTTTGTACATGTATTCTTCTTCCTCTTCTTTCTATCCTCCTCTTTGTGCATGTATTCTTCGTCCCCTCCTCTTTTTCCTATTCTCTTTCTCTACGTCTTCTGTTGTCAGTGGTTGGTTTCCTTATTCTATCTTCTACTTCTTTTCTTGTATGTCTTCTATACTCTCCTCTTCCCATCATCATTCCTTATTTCTTATGTGATTATACGTTGACTCCCTTATTTATCCTCTTTTACCTCTTCTTTATGTATTGTCTTATTCTTATGCTTTTATAACCCTTCTTGATTTCGTCTTTATCCTTATATTATAAGCCGCTGAGATATTACTTCTTCATCGGTTTCTTATTTTTCCTATTCTTCTGTGTCTCTCATTTTTTTCTTTAACTTTTTTTTTCTTCCTTCCTCCTTTTTCCTTCTTCTTCTCCCCCCCCCCCCCCCCCCCATAGTCCTCTATTCCTTATCTATCTGTTGTTCCTGCAGAATGTCTTGTTTCCTGTTACTTTCGAATACTCAGGAATACTTTACTCTTTATCTCTTACTGAAGTTGTCCTTTCCAGTTGAGTATTCTTCTTATCTTCTTCTACTTATCCTTTCTCTTCCTCTTTCTCCACCTTTTTTATGACTGCTCTCAAGATTTGACTTCCTTATTTACCCGCTTCTACTTCTTCTACATGACAAGAATGGGATGCTACTCTATGTGTTCTTCAAGGAATTTAGATTTAGTATTCTCACCAAATTTTGTCAGAATGAAGAAATAACTATATATTTGTACGAACACAGGTTCTCCTGATTCTCCAAGCCCCACGGAAAGTAGCAAAAGACCAAAAACATCAATACTGTCAACGACCCGAAGCCTTCCATCCCTTATGACCATCAATGATCCAAAGAGGACAACGTTCTCCAAGATACTAAATGGTCGAAGAACGACTTCTCATCTTCTCCGCAATGGTTGGGTGACCAGTCACATATCGAGGTCCGCACACAGAAGAACCACTACAAATGAGTTTCCTACTGGCAGAAGTCAACCCTCAGTCTCTCAGCACCGACCAGTGGTACAAGAGAAGATATCGAAGGAGCTCGCGAGTAAGAATGAAATTTATGAAATAACAGAGAGAGTCACCAATGGTGATCACCAGCTGAGTCCTCGGATAGAAGATATCCCCACCCTGCTCAACGGGACAGAACATCGGGGAGAGCTGACCGCTGCATTCACCGCAGCTCCTGAGAAGTTGACTTGTGCCGATTTTCCATGTTTCCGTGGGGTCGATTGTGAACCGGGGGCAAATGGAGGCTTCAAATGTGGTCGGTGCCCCTATGGATATTATGGAGATGGAGTGACTTGTAAAGGTATAAGACAATACATTAATAATGATAGTAAAGTGGGACTCCGCTGTAGGCGGGTCATGTCCTTCCTAATGTTCCAGTTATTTAGGGTCAAGTGGTAGGAATTAAAAATGAAGGGTTTCTACGACTTATAAGAAATATGGATGCATTAAAGGGGAACTCTAAGACGAATCCAACCTAGTGATAGCCTCCTACTGTGCAGAAGGTGTCGAGGAGGAAGGTATGGCTCTTACCTTCATCCTCGGCACCGTTCCCATACAGTTTACTCCCCGGTCTGGTAAGACCAGTAGGAGCACGGCCCCACCCCCATAGTGCCAATCCACTCCCATAGTGCCAATCCGACCCCAGCTGGCCCACCCCTTCTAATGATTATCAACGGGGCAGACTGGAACGGCGCTATGGGAACAGGGCAGTGCTCCTAATGGTCTTGTGTGAATGATGTGACCGTTTCCCTTCCTACCAGGCATAGCTCCATATATATAATAGTGGCCATACCTGGTATTGCAGCTCTCCCATTAGTGCATTACCCCCCCTCCCCTTCAATCAGCTTTTAAGACAGGGTTTCCCCACCGATCAGATATTGACAGCCTGTCCCGAGGAGTATAAATTTGTGCAACATGAAACTACCACTAGGGGGAGCAAACTGAAGACAAACTTACACAATACTAGCTCTTTGCTGCCCCCTAGTGGCTATTTTTTGGAATAAAGCAGTATTTAATAAGGAGCTGTAATCCTTTAAGAATTCCATTCACCACTATGTTGTTTCCAGTGTTTCTCCTCTCGTCCAGGCGTCTGCCTTCTGTTAGTATAACGTTAATTTGCCCATTAATTATTTTTCCGTAACGCAGCAATTTGTCGCCATCCATGCGGAAGAAATATGGAATGCACGGCCCCGAATGTTTGTAAATGTAAGCCGGGCTTCTCTGGATACAACTGTCAGGCGGGTAAGCGGCCGCACACAGTCATTTGTCCCAGTAAATGTTTACAGCTGAGAACGTTGAGCTTCCTTCTAATGAGAGCTGATCTTGTGCAGCTGTGTGCCGGCCGGACTGCAGGAACCGTGGGAAGTGTGTGCGCCCCAACGTGTGCGAGTGTGCGCCCGGCTACGGAGGGACCACCTGTGAAGAAGGTAACTATCCACACCCACCAGACTGTAGCATCCCGGCTCATCTGATGACACTCAATGTAACATTTCCCTACACAGATGTAGCAGAGCTGAGTCCGCTATTGGTAATATCACAATACAGGAGAGCTAGAGCAACATTTATTAACGGAATGCACCAATTTTTTTCACTATTGCTATAGAATAAGGAGACTTACATGGTCTTTCTGCTTCTCTCCACCAACTTTCTGTAGCAATACACAGTTATAACCATTTTAAAGGGCGAGTACACAAAAAAACCTTAAAGAGATGCTCAAGTGAAAAATGTTTTCTTTCAGATCAACAGGTGTGAGAAAGTGCCAGAGATTTGTAATTTACTTCTATTTAAAAATCTTCAGTCTTCCAGTACTTATCAGCTGCTGGATGTCCTGCAGGAAGTGGTGTATTGTTTCCAGTCTGACACAGTGCTCTCTGCTGCCACCTCTGTCCATGTCAGGAACTGTCCAGAGCAGGAGACGTTTTCTATGGGGATTTGCTACTGCTTTGGACAGTTCCTGACATGGACAGAGGGGGCAGCAGAGAGCACTGTGTCAGACTGGAAGATATACATCATTTCCTGCAGGACATACAGCAGCTGATAAGTACTAGAAGACTGGTGATTTTTTAATTATAAGTAAATTACAAATTTCTGGCACTTTCTAGCACCAGCTGATTTAAAAGAAAATATTTTTCGCAAGAGTACCCCTTATTAATTCCTACTACTTTACACGGAACGATTATCGTTCAAATTGTCGCTATAACGATTTCATTTGAGCGATAATCGGCTCGTGTAAACACAGCCAACAAGCAACAAGCGAAAAATCGTTCATTCTCAAATCGTCGTTGGTCGTTCGCTAAAAAATTTGCAGATCGCTTCGTGTAAAGAGTCTTTCAAAGATTCACCCCATGTGAGAGATGGGCTTTAGCGATCTTAAAACGATCGCAATAACGATTTTTCTTCTGAATTTTCTAACGATTTTTCTAACGATCTATTTGTCTAAACGCTGATCGTTATAAGAACCAAATTGTTGCTTCAAAATCGTTAAATGATCATTTGGGCGAATTATGTGTTGCAGAATCTGTTGGCGCTATACAAATAAATATTATTATTATCGATTCGTGTAAACGCAGCGTTACACCTGCCCATCTTAACCACAAGCCCAGTCACTGCACGAATAACGTTTATTAAAGTTCATTAGCAAAGCTCCGTTTTAGTGACTTCTCAATCAAGAGCAACTGGGAGGTTTGCACCATTCACTCACCATTGCTACAGAGAACACAGCCACCTGCTGGTTGTTAGTGGTACTGCAATCCCAGACAGCAGACATTCTCAGTGTCTGCATTATAGTCACTGTATATTATTACTATTTGCAGCTTTCTGTCATCCACCCTGTGAACATGGAGGAGTCTGTCAGGCCAGGAACGTCTGCTCTTGTCCGTTTGGTTTTGTTGGACCCCGTTGTGAAACAAGTAAGACTTATCATGACTTATTATACTTTTTGGAAAGTTTTTTTTTTTTACTTTATAGGTTCTTGTGCGGAGTAATTTATACTATAGCTTTATAGAGGTCACAAACCTTGTCTTCTATTATAGAGCTCCAAAGCTGCTGTTCATCTTCTCATAGTAGTTAGATCAAATTCTGGCTGCCTGATGTCACCACTAGGGGGAGTGTGTGAGTTATTATTATTTTTATTAGCTCCTTTGTGACAATTCATACATCAAACATCAGAGCAGGGAGCTAAGCTCCATGCACAGCCAGTCAGGACGGTCTAGTACAGCAGATACCCGCCCAGCTGATGGCCGGGATGGGAGATGTGTCTGATGCCGGCTGTTAACTCCCATAGATTTAAAGGGGTATTCCAATTAAAATAGTTCTTTCAAATCAACTGGTGTCAGAAAGTTATACAGATATGTAAATGAATTCTATTTTAAAATCTCTATGTCTTTCAGTACTTATCAGCTGCTGTATGTCCTGCAGGAAGTGGTGTATTCTTTCCAGTCTGACACAGTGCTCTCTGCTGCCACCTCTGTCCATGTCAGGAACTGTCCAGAGCAGGAAAGGTTTTCTATGGGAATTTACTGCTGCTCTGGACAGTTCCTGACATGGACAGAGGTGGCAGCAGAGAGCACTGTGTCAGACTGGAAAGAATACACCACTTCCTGCAGGACATACAGCAGCTGATAAGTAATTGAAAACTGGAGATCCTTAAATAGAAGTTAATTACAGATCTAAATAACATTCTGACACCAGTTGACTGGAAATATTTTTTTTCTGGAGTACTCCTTTAAAAAATTATATAAAAAAAACTGTCAAAAACATTAAAATATAAAGCTCTTCACAAAAGTGTCAAAATGCCAGAACTGAGGTTTTTGTTTTGCCTTATTGGACCCCATATAACAAGGATTGAAAAATTATCAAAAAGCCACCTCTACCCCAAAAAGTTATCATCAAATAAATAAAAACTACACAACACCACAAAAAACGAGCCCTTACAGTACATGGGTGTACATAGATGATGGCGAAAAGTAACAGTAGTAAACTATTATATATATTTGCTATTGCCGCTATAATACTGACCGGGAAGGGGAAGGGGGTTGAGGTGTCTCGAAATGTTACATGGTATCACTGAAAAATATAACTGACCCGGCAAAAAACAAACCCTCATAAATCTAAGATGTCCAAACTGCAGAGCGCTGTCTGTTATGATATCTGCGACATGTCCTTCAGCCTCCAGACCAGGAAATCATTGGAAAGAGAGTTTCCCTTAAAGGTGGACCAAAAAATAGATGGTCATCCCCTCATTTTATTGGGAGGCGTGTAATACCACATTTGCCCTCTAGTGGCCGCTGCATGTGAAGTGCTCAGTGCCAGCTAGATGGATGGATATATATATATATATATATATATATATATATATATATATATATATATATATATATATATAGTGTTTTTGTGTTTCCCTGATAGTGGTGTGCAACAAGCACTGTGAAAACGGAGGGGAATGTGTGGCCCCTGATGTGTGCAAGTGCAAGCCTGGCTGGAGTGGACCCACCTGTGGTACAGGTAAGTGGAATGCTTGGGCACTGTTTGGCTCCGCCCCTATGACTCTGTATTCATTAATATGTGGATTGTACATTGGATTCTTTCCTAGCGGTGTGCCAGCCTGTGTGCCTGAATGGGGGAAGCTGCCTGAGGGCCAATATCTGCCAATGTCCGAACGGGTTTTATGGAGCTCAGTGTCAGAATGGTGAGAAGCAGCAGCTGTAATAATGTAATGTATATACACAGTGACCCCACCAGCAGAATAGTGAGTGCAGCTCTGGAGTATAATACAGGATGTAACTCAGGATCAGTAATGTAATGTATGTACACAGTGACCCCACCAGCAGAATAGTGAGTGCAGCTCTGGAGTATAATGCAGGATGTAACTCAGGATCAGTACAGGATCAGTAATGTAATGTATGTACACAGTGACCCCCAGGGGCGGGCTGGGCCGGGGGGCAGGGGGGCATATGCCCCCCGGGCCGGTCTTCCCCCAGTTGTCAGGGCCGCATGGCTGCTGACAGCTGGCTGGAGTCCTCAGTGCCTCCCCTGCTTACAGCCCCGCCCTCTTCAGTCATATTTACCTGTGGCTGTGGTGGATCCGGACTGTGATGGAAGCGGCCGCTGAAGCCCCGCCCCCATGCCGGTAAGCCCCGCCCCCTGTATGGCCACTATGCTTTCTATAAGCCTAAGAGGCTTATGGTAAAAAGCAAACTGCTGTACGCAGTATCTTCCTCCGGCCACCAGAGGCCGCTCTCTCCTCCCAGCTGGTTCTCCTGTGTCTGGGCTAGAAGAGCCTGAAGACAGAGAAGATGGTGTCTGCAGCAAGCAAGGTACCTACACAGGAGGAGATCTACACAGCAGGCCATAGGGCAGGGGGAGGGAACCAAGGCCCTCCAGCTGCTGCAAAACTACAACTCCCATCATAGCTGGAGAGCCATAGGCTGTCCATGGATGATGGGAGTTGTAGTTTTGCAACAGCTGAAGAGCCAAGGTTCCCCCTCCCTGACATAGAGGATACATATACACAGGAGGATACATATATATAGGAGGATACATATATACAGGAGGATACATATATACAGGAGACCTACACAGGAGGATACATATATACAGGAGACCTACACAGGAGGATACATATATACAGGAGGAGACATACAGAGGAGTATATAGAGGATACATATATACAAGAGGAGACATACTGAGGAGTATATAGAGGATACATATATACAGGAGGAGACATATATACAGGAGGATACATATATACAGGAGACCTACACAGGAGGATACATATATACAGGAGGAGACATATATACAGGAGGATACATATATACAGGAGACCTACACAGGAGGATACATATATACAGGAGGATACATATATACAGGAGACCTACACAGGAGGAGACATATAGAGGGGTACATAGAGGATACATATGTACAGGAGGAGACATACAGAGGAGTATATAGAGGATACATATATACAAGAGGAGACATACTGAGGAGTATATAGAGGATACATATATACAGGAGGAGACATACAGAGGGGTACATAGAGGATACATATATACAGGAGGAAGCATATATACAGGGGTACATAGAGGATACATATGTACAGGAGGATACATATATACAGGGGTACATATAGGATACATATATACAGGAGGAGACATATACAGGGGTACATAGAGAAAAAGAAATGGTGTGGAGACAGCATCCATCCAGTGAAAAAATATTTTTACTTTATTTTAAGCCATTGCATATAAAAAGATTACCGACGATTCGGCTCTAACACTTGAGAAAGGCCTTAGGAGTGTTAGAGCCGAAACGTCGGTAATCTTTTTATATGCAATGGCTTAAAATAAAGTAAAAATATTTTTTCACTGGATGGATGCTGTCTCCACACCATTTCTTTTTCGCTATTGAGTATCAGGTGTGGGCCCACCTGACGGAGACTGTGCATCCCTGGGAGGTTCCGCTGTTCCAACCTTGGACTTTACCAGGGGTACATAGAGGATACATATATACAGGAGGAGACATATATACAGGAGGAGACATACAGAGGATACATATATACAGCAGGAGACATATATACAGGGGTACATAGAGGATACATACATACAGGAGGAGACATATATACAGGAGGAGACATACAGAGGATACATATATACAGGAGGAGACATATATACAGGGGTACATAGAGGATACATACATACAGGAGGAGACATACAGAGGATACATATATACAGGAGGAGACATATATACAGGGGTACATAGAGGATACATACATACAGGAGGAGACATACAGAGGATACATATATACAGGAGGAGACATATATACAGGAGGAGACATACAAAGGATACATATATACAGGAGGAGACATATATACAGGGGTACATAGAGGATACATACATACAGGAGGAGACATATATACAGGAGGAGACATACAGAGGATACATATATACAGGAGGAGACATATATACAGGGGTGCATAGAGGATACATATATACAGGAGGAGACATACAGAGGATACATATATACAGGAGGAGACATATATACAGGGGTGCATAGAGGATACATACATACAGAGGAGTTAGGGCTGGGCGATTAATCAAATTAATTTGCCCAGAAGGTTAGAATCAATTTCGATTAAAACCGTAAATTCAATTTTCACAAAAAATCATTGCAGGTGGAGCAGCGTAGAGTGACGGGTTGGCGGCCGGGCAAGAGGTGCAGGTCAAGCAGGCGGCGTGGAGGTGAGGTGCATGGCGGGCGGCGGTGCGTGGAGTGTTGGGCCGGAGGTGAGGTGCAGGGCGGTCGGCAGTCCGCCTAACAGAGCCGTGACTGACCTACCCCAGCTATACATATCACGTCCTGCTCCCCTCCCGGCCACACGTGCAGGTCCCCGGTCTCTGGAGGAGGCTGCAGGGACTGTAGTGGTGATAACGTTGCTTCGGGTCCTGGAGCTGAACAGCGGGATCTGCATCCCCCGATCCCGCTGTACAGCTCCAGTAATGGCAGTGACGCTATCACCTCTACAGTCCCTGTGGCCTGCTTCAGAGACCGGGGACCTGCACGTGTGGCCGGGAGGGGAACCTGTGTGCCGGGGTGAGAGGAGGAGGGTTATGTGCACTCCTGCCCCAATCACCCCCAGCTGCCCAATCCCTCTAGAGTCACCCCCAGTCTGCCTCAGTCCCCCTCTGTCACCCCCAGCTGCCCCAGTCCCCCTAGAGTCATCCCCGTTCCCCCCAGTCATCCACAGTCTGCCCAGTCCCCCTCAGTCACCCCAGTCTGCCCCAGTTCCTCTCAGTCATCCACAGTCTGCCCAGTCCCCCCTCAGTCGCCCAAGTCTGCCCCAGTCCCCCTTCAGTCACCCCCAGTCTGCCCCAGTCCCCCTTCAGTCACCCCCAGTCTGCCCTAGTCCTCATTCAGTCAACTCCAACTGCCCCAGTCCCGCTTAAGTCAACCCCAGTTTGCCCCAGTCCCCCTCAGTCACCCCCAGCTGCCCCACTCACCCCCCAGTTTGCCCCGTACACCCCCAGCTCTCCCAGTCATCCCCAGCTGCCCCAGTTTCCCCCAGTATGCCCCTGTCACCTCTCATCTATACCTTTATTCCTACTACACCCCTCATCTTTACCTGTACTACTACTACTACTTCTACTACACCCCTCATCTATACCTGTACTACTACAGCCCACATCTATACCTGTACTACTAATCCCCCTCATCAGTATTACTAATACCCCCCATATCTATACCTGTACTACCTCACCCCTCATCTTTACCTGTACTACTACACCCATTATCCACTATACCTCCACTACTACACTCTACCTAGATGGAGGCACCATGTGTCCCGCTACCCCCCCCCCCCCTCGCTTATCCGGAAATGCCCCTGCCTGCATGTGTCCCTGCTACATAGAGGATACATATATACAGGAGGGCATAGAGGATACATATATACAGGAGTACATAGTGGATACATATATACAGCAGTAAATAGAGGATACATGTATACAGCAGTACATAGAGGATACATATATACAGGGGGAGGCATATATACAGCAGTACATAGAGGATACATATATACAGGGGGAGGCATATATACAGTAGTACATAGAGGATACATATATATATATATACAAGAGTACATAGAGTATACATAGATATACAGGAGTACATAGAGGAGGCATATATACAGGAGGACATAGAGGATACATATATACAGCAGTACATAGAGGAGACGTATATACAGAAGTATATAGATGATACATATATACAAGAGGAGACCTACACAGGAGTACATAGAGGAGACATATATACAGAAGTACATCGAGTGATATAAACTATTGTAAAAATACAGAAACCCCAGCTTTCCCAGCATCTTGCGTAGTAGTCAGTATAATGGAGGTCACCCAGCTTTCCCACCATCTTATCCTCAGTATAATGGAGGTCACCCAGCTTTCCCACCATCTTGTACTCAGTATGATGGAGGTCACCCAGCTTTCCCACCATCTTATACTCAGAATGATGGAGGTCACCCAGCTTTCCCACCATCTTATACTCAGAATGATGGAGGTCACCCAGCTTTCCCACCATCTTATACTCAGTATGATGGAGGTCACCCAGCCTTCCAGCATCTTGTACACAGTTTTATGGGGGTCACCAGCTTTTCCACCATCTTATACTTAGTATGATGGAGGTCACCCAGCTTTCCAGCATCTTGTACACAGTATTATGGGGGTCACCAGCTTTTCCACCATCTTATACTCAGTAGGATGGAGGTCACCCAGCTTTCCCAGCATCTTATACTAAATATGATGGAGGTCACACAGCTTTCCCAGTATCTTGTAGTCAGTATGATGGAGGTTACCCAGCTTTCCCACCATCTTATACTCAGTATGACGGGGGTCACCCAGCTTTCCCACCATCCTATGCTCAGTATAATGGAGGTCACCCAGCTTTCACAGCATCTTATACTCAGTATCATGGAGGTCACCCAGCTTTCCCACCATCTTATACTCAGTATGATAGAGGTCACCCAGCTTTCCCACCATCCTATACTCAGTATAATGGAGGTCACCCAGCTTTCACAGCATCTTATACTCAGTATCATGGAGGTCACCCAGCTTTCCCACCATCCTATACTCAGTATAATGGAGGTCACCCAGCTTTCACAGCATCTTATACTCAGTATCATGGAGGTCACCCAGCTTTCCCAGCATCTTATACTCAGTATGATGGAGGTCACCCAGCTTTCCAGCATCTTGTACTCAGTAGGTCACCCAGCTTTCCTAGCATCTGTCTATGGGACCGTTCTGTGTCATCACTGAGCCGCCCCATAGACTTATACAGGAAAGTGAGTTCTGACCCTTTCACAGGGCACAGTAGGATATTTGGTCACAAATGACTGGAAGGACCGAAGATGTTATAGGTAAGAGGTAAGAGGCCAGAGTGGTCCTTTAAGGATGGGCTGCCAGCCTGCTACTCATGGGCCAGTGCTGTGTACTTGCCCCCCGGGCTAAAATTTGCCAGCCAGCCCCTGGTGACCCCACCAGCAGAATAGTGAGTGCAGCTCTGGAGTATAATGCAGGATGTGACTCAGGATCAGTAATGTATGTACACAGTGACCCTACCAGCAGAATATTGAGTGCAGCTCTGGAGTATAATACCGGATGTAACTCAGGATCAGTAATGTATGTACACAGTGACCCCACCAGCAGAATAGTGAGTGCAGCTCTGGAGTATAATACAGGATGTAACTCAGGATCAGTAATGTAATGTATGTACACAGTGACCCCACCAGCAGAATAGCGAGTGCAGCTCTGGAGTATAATACAGGATGTAACTCAGGATCTGTACAGGATCAGTAATGTAATGTATGTACACAGTGACCGCACCAGCAGAATAGCGAGTGCAGCTCTGGAGTATAATACCGGATGTAATGCAGGATCGGTACAGGACTTTGCGTGTACTATAATTCTGTATGTAACCCGTATAATAATCCTGTTACTATTTCCCAGCAATCTGCAGTCCTTCCTGTAAGAATGGGGGTCAGTGCATGAGGAATAACATCTGCAGTTGTCCTGAAGGCTACACTGGGAAAAGATGTCAGACCAGTAAGTGAACCCGATATACTATGGTCACATGATCCTCCATTCACTGACAGCAATCCGGGATCAGTACATGGAGGAAACAATGTAGATTGTCTGAGAATTTGTCGCTGTGTTGCCTCCTTGTAACGTGGGAATTGACTCTTTCCTTCCCAGGTGTCTGTGATCCCACCTGTATGAATGGAGGGAAATGTGTGGGGCCCAATATCTGTTCCTGTCCGTCAGGCTGGAAGGGGAAGCGATGCAGCACACGTAAGAGCCTCTCCGTATATTATAGCAGGTCCATAATATAGAATACGGTGTGTAGTAATATATTATACACATATACAGCAGGTGCCTGAGCCTTCAGTAAGTACTGGAGCAGGGACTAGAGATGAGCGAACCTGGAGCATGCTGGAGTCCATCCGAACCTGAACTTTCGGCATTTGATTAGCGGTGGCTGCTGAAGCTGGATAAAGCCCTAAGGGCCCTATTCCACCGGACGATTATCGTTCAGATTATCGTTAAATCGTTCGAATCTAAACGATAATCGTTCGGTTGAAATGCAGTTAACGATTAACGATCGAACGAGAAATCGTTGATCGCTTTATAAGACCTGGACCTATTTTTATCGTTGCTCGTTCGCAAATCGTTCGCATTGAATAAGACGTCGTTCGGTCGTTCGCAATAGATACGAACACAATAGCGAATAAATAGCGAAGAAAAAACGATCGCAATTACGATCATTATTAACGATTATCGTTCCATGGAAATGAGTGAACGTTTTAAGGTGTTTCGCAATAGCGGTCCTTTGAGATCGTTAATCGTTAACGATTATGCAAACGATAATCGTCCGGTGGAGTAGGGCCCTAAGGCTATGTGGAAATCATGGATATAGTCATTGGCTGTATCCATGTTTTCCAGACAACCTTAGAGCTTTATCCAAGTTCAGCAGCCCCAGCTAATCAAATGCCGAACCCGGTTTGCTCATCTCTAGCAGAGATAGGAGTCCCTGCTCCTGTACAGCCATAGGTTGTACTCAGGTGAAATACATGGGTACAACCTATGGCTGTACAGGAGCAGGGACTCCTATCTCTGCTAGAGATGAGCAAACCGGGTTCGGCATTTGATTAGCTGGGGCTGCTGAACAGTCCTTGGACTGCATCCACCTTCTCCAGGCAGCCCTCGGGCTGCATCCACCTTCTCTAGACAGTCTTAGGGCAGTATCCTCCTTCTCCAGGCAGTGGGATTCAAATGCTAATGGTTCAGATTTGTGTAAACCCAAATTTTTGCTCATCTCTACCCCTAATGCTGGCGGCTCAGGCACTACTACTGCAGTCAAGGGCTGGTGAGACCACTATGGCTGGTGCAGACCATTCCTCTTACACAGTCCATCCTGTATATCCTGTATATAAGGAGAACACCTCCCTTGTATTCTGTATATAAGGAGAACCCCTCCCTTGTATTCTGTATATAAGGAGAACCCCTCCCTTGTATTCTGTATACTGGGAGTTTATAAGAAGTCTATTTAGCTGATCAATCACCTTTTCCTGCCCCCCAGCAATCTGTCTGCAGAAGTGCCGGAACGGGGGCGACTGTATCGGCCCGAATACCTGTCAGTGCCCGGCCGAATGGGAAGGGGCTCAGTGCCAGACACGTAAGTCATCCCCCCCCCCCGTTTACATGTTCAGAATGTTCTGGAAAAAATACAAGTTTCTCCTTTTAATGTGTTTTTGCTGTTTATTCAGCCGTCTGCAATTACAAGTGTTTATATGGAGGGCGCTGTGCGGCCCCCAATGTGTGTTCCTGCCGCCCCGGCTACACCGGAGCCACCTGTGCCCACAGATTACAGGTAAGAGAAGGGGTCCCATCACGTCTGCTTACTGGTTTACTATCCAGCATGGAACATGCAATAGAACAATAGAACAAGAGATCTCTGTATCCCCCCCCCCCTGCTTTACCCTGCAGCTCTGCTCCATAACCAGTGACTCCAGCTCAGCTCAGGAATTAAAGGGGCAACTTTTTCAAATGAACTGGTGTCAGAAAGTTATACAGATTTGTAATTTACTTCAATTTAAAAATCTCCAGTCTTCCAGTACTTATCAGATGCTGTATGTCCTGCAGGAAGTGGTGTATTCTCTCCAGTCTGATACAGTGCTCTCTGCTGCCACCTCTGTCCATGTCAGGAACTGTCCAGAGCAGCAGCAAATCCCCATAGATAACCTCTCCTGCTCTGGACAGTTCCTGACATGGACAGAGGTGGCAGCAGAGAGCACTGTGTCAGACTGTAAAGAATAAACCACTTCATGCAGAGCATACAGCAGCTGATAAGTACTGGAAGACTTGGGATTTTTAAATTGAAGTAAATTACAAATCTGTATAACTTTCTGACACCAGTTCATTTAAAAGAAAAAGATTTTCGTGGAAGTACCCCTTTAAGATGAAGATTCGCTAGTTGGGTAATCACTTTAAGGGTACAAATATGTGATGAGGTAAATGGGAAATACTAAGAGGGGGAACCTGGAGGAGACCATGTATAGATGTAGGATGTCTGGGTTATTCTAGGACTTGTAGTACTTCAGTGTTCCACTGTATATTTATTCCTTACTAGGATACACTTTGACTTTTAGTGTTCTACTGTACATTTTTATTACTAGTGTATGCTGTGACTTGTAGTACCTCAGTGTTATAATATATATTACTAGGTTATGCTGTGACTTGTAGTACCTCAGTATTATATTGTTTATTATTACTAGATTATACTGTGACTTGTAGTACCTCTATGTTCTGTGTACGTTTATTATTACTCTTACATCTCTTTAAGGGTCTTCGAGGATAAGTCCATCTACTTATGGAGATCACAGAGGAGCGATATGACAAGCTCAGACGTTACTAGTCGACCACAGAACTATAAGAACACGGGATATGAGAAGCTCACACAGCGAGAAGGCGCAGAGGATGAAGACGCTCGGGGGGAGGAGGACATTATATTCAGGAGCGCAGCGCAGAGCGGACGTTGTATCATAGGGACAGTCCTAAGATAGAGAACGGCCATTCCTTTATTTATCTATATATATAAATGGGCATTTCCATAGCTGAGAAGCCGGCTCACATGTAAATGTATAAAGATGCAGCTGGAAAAAGGGATCAGGTGCAGATGTAGCAGAGCTGAGCGCGGCATCTCATACACTGAGGCTATCCTGTCATACCTGGTCATGACTCTTTGCTCTACTACAGCAATGGGGAACCTTCAGCCCTCCAGCTGTTGCAAAACTACAATCCCCATTATGCCTGGACAGCCAAAGCGAAGCTTTGGCTGTCCAGGCATGATGGGGATTGTAGTTTTGCAACAGCTGGAGGGCCGAAGGTTCCCCATCGATGCTCTACTACACAGGTGTATTTGCAGTCCTATGTAAAACCACATCAGATAATGATAACTTTTGCCATCTAACATACTCAGCTCTGCTACACGTGCACATTCTTTTTGGGTAAAATAGCACTAGATTTGGGCTCCTTTGGTTCTGTGTATATTTTTCTACCGCAATCCATTAGGAAATGAGCCTGGTGTATGGAGAAGATGTATATAATTTCATGGGAAAGATATAATAAATGTTCTGTTTTGTTTTTTATCCAAACCTTGTCCGTTCTTGTCCTGGACAAATAAAGTTATTATAAAGTTATTATAAAGTTGTTACCAAGTGTTTTATGGGTAGCTGGTAGTTTATAGTTATGGCATTACATGGATGGGCGACTGTTTTCTTAAAGGGGTACTCCAGCGGTAAATCATTTCTATCAGATTATTATACAGGTTTGTAAATTACTTCTATTAAAAAAAGAAAAATCTCCAGTCTTCCAGTACTTATCAGCTGCTGTATGTCCTGCAGGAAGTGGTGTAATCTTTCCACCTCTGTCCACAAGGACAAAGCTGCCACTTGTGACCGCAGGGAAAACCTTTCCTGCGGCCACAAGAGTGACTGACAGGAAGGGAGCCAATGTCTCCCGCCCTGTCAGTGCTGCTGCATGTAACTATGAGCGCTCATAGTTACAGTTCAGATGGCAGCATGTGCGCCAGGACAAGGGGAGTGCGGCCTCTTGTGACCGCAGGGAAAACCCTTCCTGCGGCCACAAGAGTGAAGAGAAGAGGAGACGCCCGGACCCAGGTGAGTGTTTGTTTTATTGTGTTATATACTATATGCGAGGGGGAGCACAAAGGGGTCTGTTTAACTGGGGGAGCGCACAACGGGGGTCTATATAAATGAGGGGAGCACACAGGGGGGCTATAGACTACTGGGGCTTCACAGAGGGTTCTATTTACTACTGGGGGCAGCAAAAGTATGACAGTTCAGGGGGCCCAGTGTATTGCAGGAGTTGGCCACCGGGCCCCCTGGTAGGACAGGCCCCATAGCAGCCGCTCTGGCTGCTACAGTGGTAGTTATGCCCCTGACTGGAGGAGCACACAGGGGGTCTATATCCAAGTGGGGGAGCACACAGGAGGTCTATATCCAAGTGAAGGAGCACACAGGGGGGCTAAATACCCCTGAGGGAGCACACAGGGGGCCTATATACTAGTGGGGGAGCACCCAGGGGGTCTATATACAACTGGGGCAGCACACAGGAGGTCTATATACTTCTGGGGGAGCACACAGGGGGCTATATATAACTGGGGGAACACACAGGGGTCTATATACTACTGGGGGAAGCAAACAAGGGGTATATACTATTGGGGACAGCACACAAGGAGTATATATTACTGGCGGTAGCGCACAAGGGGTATATACTACTGGGGGCAACACACAGCGGTCTATTGTTTTGGAAGGGGGGGGGGCCCAGACATAACTTCGCTTGGGGCCCCAGAAATGACAAGACCGCCCCTGTCTGTGCCCCTCCCACCTTGTCTGCAGCTCCTCATGGGAGGGGCTTAGCTTCTCAGTACCCAATAGTAACTGGGATGGGATAAGCAGGACTGGACTCCCCCTCCCCATAGGAGCCACAGGCTGGATCCCCCACCCACAAACTTTGCAGCAGCCAGATGTCACTTTTCAACAATCTTTATTTGTGCCATAGAAACAGAACGGCAATTACCAAACACACAAAGCTCATTAGTGTTGTTAAATAATTGATGACGTAATACACGAGTCATGTGATCCACCAGGTGTGCCGGGATCAGGCTATTTACAGAGAAAATAAATCTGGGCGTTCAGTCCTTCATATACAATGATCCTTCACTAAATACTAAAATAACGTACAGTTCGTCCGTAGCAGCCATGTTTCTTAAAGGGAATCGTCGTCAAAATTTATTTTTACAAAAATATAGTGAATGGGGCAGTAAGAGATTCGGTAAGCCACGGGGTGAGTCCTGCTGAGCCTCCTTGGCTTTTCCTGTCCTCAATTTAGCTTCAATTCAGAGACTGCAAGGCCTGAGTAATCTGAAGACTGGTTGCTAAGCCACATAAAAGACTGGTTGCTAGGGAGTAGACTGCCTAGCAACCAGACAGGATTGGCACTAGGAACAATAAGCAGGTTGGCAGCAACCACACCTGATTGTCATCTAAAGATGCTTTAGTAATCAGATTTTTCTAAAAATAAAGGCGGTGTCTCCATTTAAAAGGGACTTCAATTCACTGATAATCAAAAACACTAAAGGAAAAAAAAAAATTTTTTTTTTTTTTATTCCAAAAAGGTAAAGCTAAGTGTTTTGTATAGCATGGAAATAGATCCTAGTGTAGAGTACTTCCTTCACGTGACCATTCTAGATTATTGAAATAAAATAAATAAAATCCTTCAATTATTGACAGCATCATTTAAAGGGGAACTTTTCTTTCGATTTTTTTTTTCTTTCAAATAAACTCGTTTCAGGAGTAGAATTACAAATCTATATAACTTGCTTTTAAAAGAAACTCAAGTCTTCCGGTACTTATCAGCTGCTGTTTGCCCTGCAAGAAGTATTTTTTCCAGTCTGACACAGTGCTCTCTGCTGCCACCTCTGTCCATGTCAGGAACTGTCCAGAGCAGGAGAGGTTTTCTATGGGGATTTGCTACTGCTTTGGACAGTTCCTGACATGGACAGAGGTGGCAGCAGTGTGTCAGACTAGAGAGAATACACCACCTCCTGCAGAACATACAGCAGATGATAAGTACTGGAAGACTGAAATTTTTTTTTAAATTACAAATCTTCCTAACTTTTTGTTACCTGCTGATTTGAAAGAAAAAAAAATAGCTGAGTACCCCTTTAAAGGGCAACGCTTCTAGGCTGTACATGCCTTCATGCTGTTCCTCTATAATGGTCATGTGCAGATTTGTTCCCAATCACGGGAAACTTAGTCCTATGATTGGCTGAACGTTACACATAACCTGTAAAGACTCTCCCTTCCATCTATAAAACAGTCCTGAAAATACCAGGACACAAGCAGGACTGCATTATTCCTGACAGGGAGGAGACATATTGGCTTTAGTTATAAAGATACATTGTAACCAGGTGGTGCGGTGTTATAGTGATATCGCCATCTAGAGGACAGAAGTGAAATGTCATGTGTTTCAAGGCTTAGAAGAGATTGTGGACCCCACCTATATACTCCATGTAGCTAGTGCAACTATACACAAAAGTAAAGCCTCCCTTTAACACTTCAAAAGACATCTTGGAAAGGCGCTAAAAAAAAAAAAGTTAGTGCAAAAACAAAAAGTTAGCGCTAAAAAAAAAAAGTTAGTGCAAAAACAATGGACACCAGTATTTTAACGGTCTGAGAAAATGGAGGCGAGATACTCACTCAATCATATGATGGTAGAGGTCTGGAAGCAGAGATCCATCTACAAGAAAAGGAGGAGGAGCCTATAGACTTACATATTAAAGGGGGACCGAAGCAAAATCTTTTTTTCTTTCAAATCAACTGGTTTTAGAAATATATACTGATTCATAAATTACTTCTATTTAAAAATCTCCAGTCTTCCAGTACTTATCAGCTGCTGTATGTCCTGCAGGAAGTGGTGTATTCTCTCCAGTCTGACACAGTGCTCTCTGCTGCCACCTCTGTCCATGTCAGGAACTGTCCAGAGCAGCAGCAAATCCCCATAGAAAATCTCTCCTGCTCAGGACAGTTCCTGACATGGACAGATGTGACAGCAGAGCACTGTGTCAGACTGGAGAGAATATACCACTTCCTGCAGGACATACAGCAGCTGATAAGTACTGGAAGAATGGAGATTTTTAAATAGAAATAAATTACAACTCTATATAGCTTTCTGATTCAAGTTGATTTGAAAGAAAGATCTTCGCCGGAGTACCCCTTTAAGTTGATGGGCATTACAGAGTAGGGAACCACTGGGCTAAGTGGCTGTGGATGTTGCTGGAATTTGTCCTAAAGACTTAGGGACCTTAAGAGCAAAGTTTAAAGCATGGATCCTACAGTTTAGATTTGTTACCCCCAATAGTAGAAATCATAAAGACTAAACTTATCCTGTTGTAAAACCTCAATTTGCTCTATATATGGAAAAAACTACCAGGGCGCCCTCATTCTTCCCCTACTTCTTCTCCCCCCTTAAACTCAATACCAACATTTCATTTCTGCTTCTGGTATTAGCTATGCTGCAGACATGAAAGCAAAAGGAAGACTGGGGGCTCAGTATTAAAAAGTTAGTCCTCAGGGGAGGGACAACTTGTTTTTTAGCTCCGCCCCCGAGGGCTTACTTTTGACTAATATTTCTCTCTTCTAGTTTCTTTCGTAGTAGAATGGTCTGTCCTTATGGCAGGGTGCTACATTGCCATCTCTGAAGCTGCTGCAGAGTTTACACAGTTGCAGCAGCATTTTATGCTCCCTGACGGTTACAGCCTAATGTGTACTCGCTCCACTATAAAACAACTCTGCTTGCTACATTGTCTGTATGGCACATTGGCAACAGTCTTGGATCTTCAACCACAACATTATACGTTAGATACACTTACTAACAGAACATATCTAACTCAAAAAGGTGTCTATTAGCTCCTCCCCAATGTGTTCAGCTTGCTGAAGCACAGACACTAGTATAGTGAGTAGACAGAGCATGCTGGGACTCGTAGTACATCAAGCCAATGATCACCTAGAGCAGGCAATACAGACACACTCGGTGCAACTCACAGACGAGTGCACACTTTAAGTAGGGTCGTGACTCCGTCCATACAATGTAAAGGATTAAAAAAATAAAAATAAAAAAATAAAATAAAAAAATACAATTAAATAAAATCCAATAATCCTTTAAATTACAAAGTGGTCAGGGGGTGGAGCAATCATTACACGGGGTTAGCAGCCACTGAGGGATAAACCAACTACAGTTAACCAAATGAAAAAATAAAAATCAAACATGGCGGCTTTCGTAAAAAGAAGCGCTCAGTGTTTTCAAAAAACGAAAAAATCTAAACCAAACCAGATTCCCATTTTGTATTCCAAATATGTTAATAAACTTAAAGGGGAAGTCCAGGATTGGGAAAAAAAAAAAGTACAGTTACTTCCTTGCAAAAACAGAACCACCCCGGTCCTGGTTGTGTGTGGCATTACAATTCATCTCCATTTACTTAAATGGAACAAGGCTACAATACCACAACCAAGCTCAGGACAGGAGTGGTGCGGTTTCTGGAAGACAGGAGCTGTGCTTTTTCTAATTCTAGATAACACCTTTAAGCATCAATTTCTGGGTGACAGCCAAAGTATGACTCCCACTGGGTCCTCCGGCTTTTCGTGGCACCTGAACGGTAACCCTAGCAGAGTGCACAACTAGTAGATTTAAAGGGGGTGTATAGGTTTAGAAAAACAAGGCTGCTTCCTTCTAGATTCTAACTAGGGATGGTCCGAACAGAGTTCGGTTCGGGTTCGTACGAACCCGAACCCTCGGTAATGATTCCCGCTGAGCGGGCAGATCCAGAGGGAGGACCGCCTGGAAAACTGGGATACAGCCATAGCCATAGGCTGTATCCCAGTTTTCCAGGCGTTCCTCCCGCTGTATCCACCCTCTCCACGGAGCGGGCAGACGGCAGGAATCTGATGCCGAGCGTTCGGGTTCATACGAACCCGAACCTCGGCAGGTTCGGACCATCCCTAATTCTAACTCCATTCATATCTATGGATCAGCAGACTTTTACCACTTGGATAACAGACACATCCCATAGACAAGAAGGGAGTAGTTTCCAGAACAAAGCAGCCATGTTTTTTTAATCCCTTTAAAAGGAATACTCTGGTGAAAAAATTTTTGCAAATCGACTGGTGTCAGAAATTTATACAAATTTTTAATTTACTTCTATTTAAAAAAATCTCTAGTCTTCCAGGACTTATCAGCTGCTGTATGTCCTACAGGAAGTGGTGTATCCTTTCCAGTCTGACACAGTGCTCTCTGCTGCCACCTCTGTCCATGTCAGGAACTGTCCAGGGCAGGAGAGGATTTTTATGGGGATTCTACTGCTCTGGACAATTCCTGACATGGACAAAGGTGGCAGCAGAGAGCACTGTGTCAGACTGGAAAGAATACATCACTTCCTGCAGGACATACAGCAGCTGATAAATACTGGAAGACTGGAGATTTTTAAATAGAATTAATTTACAAATCTATATAACTTTCTGACACCAGTTGATGATGTACCCTTTCCTTGGTACTAATCCTTTTAATGGCGGCCATATTAGTTGTCACTCTGGAACAGATACTGCACAGAAAGTGCTCTACAACCTTCTGACTATCGAACGTCGTCATTTAAAGGGCTCTTTAGTGTCAGAACATAAAAAGGAAATTGTCTTCATAGCAAAGAAATCATAAGGAAGAGAACATAAAACATATGGTATCCATAATGGACTAAAACAAAGAACTAAACTAAAAGGATAAATAAAAAAAAACAAACAAACAAAATCATTACTTAAAACACAACCTGAATGTAAAACGATGAGTAACGTTACCGTGTTACCGCGCTATTAGACACATATAGAACAGGTTACTATATACAGAGGTATGTACACGTGGTCCGGGGGCCGATCCTCACGAGGTGACCGATGAGCGGAGAAGCCTCGGCCTGGACCTCAGGGTTAGATCCTAAACTAGATGCCGTCTGCTCCACCTGCACAGAAACCGGCAAACTGTACAGGTGGCTGCGAGAAACTCCACACCGCTCGCCTCTCCAAACCGAGACGCCTCATGGCTGCTTGAAGACGGTGAAGCTGGACTGACCGAGATGGTAGGTGGCGTTCCCTCCGCAGTCTACGTACTGGTACACCTCCTGGGAAAGCTGCTCTGGGTGACCCAGATAGGAAATGGTCACCGTCACCCTGTACAGAGGGGAGAAAGATTACTATATCTGCAGAGAGCTGTATACAACAGCTTATAGTAATATACCTGTACATAGGGGACAGTAGTATAGTAGTTATATTCCTGTATATAGGAGCAGTATTATAGTAGTTATATTATTGTATATAGGGGGCAGTATTATTGTAGTTATATCCCTGTATATAGGAACAGTATTATAGTAGTTATATTCTTGTATGTAGGGGCAGTATTATAGTAGTTATATCCCTGTATATAGGATCAGTATTATAGTAGTTATATTCCTGTATATAGGAGCAGTATTATAGTAGTTATATTCTTATATATAGGAGCAGTATTATAGTAGTTAGATTCTTATATATAGGAGCAGTATTATAGTAGTTATAGTCTTGTATATAGGGGGCAGTATTATAGTAGTTATATTCTTATACATAGGGGTAGTATTATAGTAGTTATATTCCTGTATATAGGAGCAGTATTATAGTAGTTATATTCTTATACATAGGGGTAGTATTATAGTAGTTATATTCTTGTATATAGGAGCAGTATTATAGTAGTTATATTCCTGTATATAGGGGCAGTATTATAGTAGTTATATTCTTGTATATAGGAGCAGTATTATAGTAGTCATATTCTTGTATATAGGGGCAGTATTATAGTAGTTATATTCCTGTATATAGGAGCAGTATTATAGTAGTCATATTCTTGTATATAGGGGCAGTATTATAGTAGTTATATTCCTGTATATAGGGGCAGTATTATAGCAGTTATATTCCTGTATATAGGAGCAGTATTATAGTAATTATATTCCTGTATATAGGGGCAGTATTATAGTAGTTATATTCCTGTATATAGGAGCAGTGTTATAGTAGTTATATTTTTGTATATAGAGAGCAGTATTATAGTTGTTATAATTTTGAATATAGGAGCAGTATTATAGTTGTTATAATTTTGAATATAGGAGCAGTATTATAGTAGTTATATTCCTGTATATAGGGGACAGTATTATAGTAGTTATATTCTTGAACATAGGGGACAGTATTATAGTAGTTATATTCCTCTATATAGGAACATTATTATAGTAGTTATATTCTTGTATATAGGAGCAGTATTATAGTAGTTATATTCCTGTATATAGGGGACAGTATTATAGTAGTTATATTCTTGAACATAGGGGACAGTATTATAGTAGTTATATTCCTGAACATAGGGGGCAATATTATAGCAGTTATGATGTTGTATATTGGGTGTATATGACAGGCTGATACTTACTGCATGTTCACCACAATATTATGGACCTTAATACTTGACAGGGTACAGTAGGTGCTGCGGAGAAAAATAAATATGTCATATGAGTGATGCAGAAGGGTATTACATACTGTATGCACATATATATTGGCTCTTTAGTATAAGCAGCTGGCAGTAGACATGCTGTATCCTCTCACACTGCTGTAATAACAGGGATTAGAGAGGCGGCTGACCACACAGACAGACATTCTCTTCAATAACAAGTCAGAAGTCACCAAATCATACAAATACTCACTACATGTAGTCAAACTCTTTCCCGATTTTCGTGGGCACCGTGTAGTCAATCTGCAAAGATAACAGGGAAATCCATCAATCCACCGTTAACCTGCAGTAACACAGAGCTCCAAATCAACCTCCGGCTTCTCACTTGTTTTGTATCCAGGGGTCCGATCTTGGTTACGTTGTTTAACTTGGACTTTCCGATAACAGTTTTATAGTACTGCACCTGCCCCGTGACATTGTCCACTTCTATAGGGTAGAAGTTGTTGTTTGTTATATTCAACGTATTCTGAAGAGAAAATCAAGAAAAGCAGTGGGGTTAGACATCAGACGGACAGAAATAATGGGATCTGCAAAAGGTGCAACTGGATCCTTCCCTACACTTAAAGGGTTTATCTACACAAAAACATGGATGCTCTCTTACAGGTTGGGAGTGGGGTTTTGCAGCTCAGTTCCATTAAAGTGAAGGCCGAACTGCAATACCACACACAACCTGGACATAGGTGTGGCACTAATTTTGCACGAAAATATCTGAGCTTTTCTTTTAAAATCTTGGATAACACCTTTAACATCTTCAGAATAATTTTGCAGAGGAGAAGGAATACAGATGAAAAAGCAACAACATGGAGGTGCAGTACTTAAAGTTGTACGCCGATGAAATAGTTTTTCTCTCAAATCAACAGGTTTCATAAAGTTACATAGATTTGTAATTTACTTCTATTTAAAAATCTCCAGTCTTCCAGTACTTATCAGCTGCTGTATGTCCTGCAGGAAGTGGTGTATTCTTTCCAGTCAGACACAGTGCTGCCACCTCTTTCCATGTCAGGAACTGTCCAGAGCAGGAGAGGTTTCCTATGGGGATTTGCTGCTGCTTTGAACAGTTTCTGACATGGACAGAGGTGGCAGCAGAGAGCACTGTGTCAGACTGGAGAAAATACACCACTTCCTACAGGATATACAGCAGCTGATAAGTACTGGAAGACTGGAGATTTCTAAAAAGAAGTACATTGCAAATCTGTATAACTTTCTGACACCAGCAGATTTGAAAGATTTTTTTTTAGCTGGAGTACCCCTTTAAATCTGTGACTTTAAATTACTGGGTATTTGGGTTTCAATCCAACTAAGGGTACTAGGACTTTGTATGTTTTCCTTGTGTCTGTGGGGGTCCTGACATCCCTCATACCTCCCTATGCATGGACAGACAATTCTTAGTTTAAGGTTTCACTTTGGTGTCAAAGTAAAAAAATAAAAAATATATATGGAATTTAATATGTACAGTTTTACCCAAGATGGCATTTTTATACAGGGCAGAAAATGTTCCCATTCATTGGCAGCGAGCAGAGATCTTAAATATATGGAAGAATTGAAATCAAATGTATATGAGAAACCTGCAGACATCGATTAAAGGGGTACTCCAGGCAGGAGGGCTTTATTCACTATGGGCGAGGAGGGGATTGATAAAAGCAATGCTGGAGTGCCCCTTTAAGCTTCTGCTACATAATAGGAAAGCGGCTTATGTTACTGACCCTCGGAATTTAGAGAATGTATAGTTTATCAAAACCAACACGGAGACACTCACAGTGATGTTAAGGTACACGGACGGCCCGCTCTCATCGTAAGTCACAACGACTGCCTTAACCCCAACGTACTGCACGTCAACCGAGCGCGGGAAGAGGAAGAACACGGCCAGCCCGGACAGGAGGAGGCAGACGATGACCGATACCATGACATACAGCTTTCTGTAGGGGGAAATAGATTAAATTATAAACAGTAAATTATTAAAAGTGACAAAATTGACAAAGATTTAGCTGCATTTGTGTTTCTTTTTAAGATTTAGTAATATGGTCACCTGTGATTATGAAATAAATGTGAGCCGCCTCAGGCCCGTATAAAAAATAAATAAATTTATATATATTATATATATATATATATATATATAAATAATTGAAAGCTATCTGCTTTACAGTTCCTATAACTCGACCAATATATTATTTTATATATATATATATATATATATATATATATATATATATATATACATATACACACACACACACACACACTACCGTTCAAAAGTTCTGGGTCACCCAAACTATTTTGTGTTTTCCATGAAAAGTCACACTTCTTCACCACCATACGTTGTGAGATGAATAGAAAATAGAGACAAGACATTGACAAGGTTAGAGATAATGATTTGTATGTGAAATAACATTGTTCTTCCATCACACTTTGCTTCCGTCCCAGAATCCTCCTTTTGCAGCAATTCCAGCATTGCACACCTTTGGCATTCTAGCTATTAATCTGTTGGGGTAAGCTGGAGAAATTGCCCCCCACGCTTCTAGAAGCAGCTCCCACAAGTTGGATTGGTTGGATGGGCACTTCTGGCGTACCATACGGTCCAGCTGCTCCCACAACAGCTCAATGGTGTTCAGATCTGGTGACTGCGCTGGCCACTCCATTACCTATGATAGAATACCAGCTGCTGCTTCTGCTGGAAATAGTTCTTGCACAATTTGGAGGTGTTTAGGGTCATTGTCCTGTTGTAGGATGAAATTGGCTCCAACCAAGCGCTGCCCACTGGGTATGGCATGGCGGTGCAGAGTGATAGCCTTCCTTATTCACAATCCCTTTTACCCTGTACAAATCTCCCACCTTACCAGCACCAACCCCAGACCATCACATGACCTCCACCATGTATAACAGATGGCGTCAGGCATTCTTCCAGCATCTTCTCATTTGTTCTGCGTCTCACAAACGTTCTTCTTTGTGATCCAAACACCTCAAACTTGGATTCATCCGTCCACAACACTTTTTTCCAGTCTTCCTCTGTCCAATGTCTGTCTTCTTTTGCCCATCTTAATCTTTTTCTTTTATTGGCCAGTCTCAGATGGCTTTTTTTTGCCATTCTGCCCTGAAGGCCAAAATCCTGCAGCCGCCTCTTCACTGTAGATGGTGACACTGGTGTTTTGCGGGTACTATTTAATGAAGATGCCAGTTGGGGACCTGTGAGGCGTCTGTTTCTCAAACTAGAGACTCTAATGTGCTTATCTTCTTGCTTAGTTGTGCAACGCGGCCTCCCACTTCTTTTTCTACTCTGGTTAGAGCCTGTTTGTGCTGTCCTCTGAATGGAGAAGTACACACCGTTGTAGGAAATCTTCAATTTCTTAGCAATTTCTCGCATGGAATAGTCTTTATTTCTAAGAACAAGAATAGACTGTCGAGTTTCAGATGAAAGTTCTCTTTTTCTGGCCATTTTGAGCGTTTAATTGACATTGACATTGTGCTCCAGAAACACAATCTGCTCAAAGGAAGGTCAGTTTTGTAGCTTCTGTAACGAGCTAGACTGTTTTCAGATGTGTGAACATGATTGCACAAGGGTTTTCTAATCATCAATTAGCCTTCTGAGCCAATGAGCAAACACATTGTACCATTAGAAGACTGGAGTGATAGTTGCTGGAAATGGGCCTCTATACACCTATGTAGATATTGCACCAAAAACCAGACATTTGTAGCTAGAATAGTCATTTACCTCATTAGCAATGTATAGAGTGGATTTAGTTTAAAGTTAGGACTAGTTTAAAGTTATCTTCATTGAAAAGTACAGTGCTTTTCCTTAAAAAATAAGGACATTTTAATGTGACCCCAAACTTATATATACATATACAGTGGTACCTTGGTTTAAGAGTAACTTGGTTTAAGAGCTCACAGTTTTTCAAAATTTTGATTTGGTTTAAGAGCTCCCTGTAATGGGTGGGAGGGCGAGTGGGGGAGGGGCATGGTCTGCATAGCGGGGTCTACAGCACTGTACTCTGACCCAGGAAGTCTTCCTCACCTTTCAAATCATAGCAGATCCACTTCTGGCTGGGACTTACATCAGGGGACAGGACTGTGGAGGTAATCTCTCCATAGCGGTAACCCCTCTCCCCGGACAGAGAGTGCTGCATGTATGTGCCCACATCTGCCCTGCTCATTCCTTCATGCTCCCTGCAGTCTCTGTCAGTCCTTGTGTTTCCCATCATCTCCATTACTGTACAGTAACTTATAATATCACAGATTCTGCTGTTTCTAGATGTTTGTTTCATCTGTTTTACATGTTATTCAGAATAATAAATCATTATTTTTGGGGTGTGGAACAAATTGTCTGCATTTCTATGATTTCTTATGGGAAAATTTGCTTTGGTTTAAGAGTGGATTTGGATTACAAGCGCCGTCCCGGAACGGATTATGCTCGTAATCCAAGGCACCACTGTATATACACACACACAGTGCCTACAAGTAGTATTCAACCCCCTGCAGATTTAGCAGGTTTACACATTCGGAATTAACATTGTGACATTTGGACTGTAGATCAGCCTGGAAGTGTGAAATGCTCTGCAGCAAAAAAGAATGTTATTTCTTTGCTTATTGCTTTTTAAAATTGAGAAAAGTTTATTCAGAGTGTCAATTATTATTCAACCCATAAAACCACCAGAATTCTGTTTAGTTCAGGCACAAAGAACAATGAGCTTCACATGTTTGGATTAATTATCTGTTTTACCCGCCTTTTCTGACTATTTAAGACCCTCCCCAAACTTGTGAACAGCACTCATACATGGTCAACATGGGAAAGACAAAGGAGCATTCCAAGGCCATCAGAGACAAGATCGTGGAGGGTCACAAGACTGGCAACGGGTACAAAACCCTTTCCAAGAAGTTGGGCCTACCTGTCTCCACTGTTGGGAGCATCATCCGGAAGTGGAAAGCTTATGGAACTACTGTTAGCCTTCCACGGCCTTTGAAAGTTTCCTCCCGTGCCAAGGCCAGGCTTGTTCGAAGAGTCAAGGCTGACCCAAGGACAACAAGGAAGGAGCTCGGGGAAGATCTCATGGCAGTGGGGACATTGGTTTCAGTCAATACCATAAGTAACGTACTCCACAGCAATGGTCTCTGTTCCAGACGAGCCCGTAAGGTTCCTTTACTTTCAAAGCGTCATGTCAAGGCTCGTCTACAGTTTGCTCATGATCACTTGGAGGACTCTAAAACAGACTGGTTCAAGGTTCTCTGGTCTGATGAGACCTTTGGTGCCAACCACACACGTGACGTTTGGCGACTGGATGGCACTGCATACGACCCCAAGAATACCATCCCTACAGTCAAGCATGGTGGTGGCAGCATCATGCTGTGGGGCTGCTTCTCAGCCAAGGGGCCTGGCCATCTGGGTCCGCATCCATGGGAAGATGGATAGCACGGCCTACCTGGAGATTTTGGCCAAGAACCTCCGCTCCTCCATCAAGGATCTTAAGATGGGTCGTCATTTCATCTTCCAACAAGACAACAACCCAAAGCACACAGCCAAGAAAACCAAGGCCTGGTTCAAGAGGGGAAAAAAAATCAAGGTGTTGCAGTGGCCTAGTCAGTCTCCTGACCTTAACCCAATTGAAAACTTGTGGAAGGAGCTCAAGATTAAAGTCCACATGAGACACCCAAAGAACCTAGATAACTTGGAGGAGTGGGCCAAGATAACTCCAGAGACCTGTGCCGGCCTGATCAGGTCTTATAAAAGACGATTATTAGCTGTAATTGCAAACAAGGGTTTTTCCAAAAAATATTAAACCTAGGGGTTGAATAATATTTGACCCACACTTCTATGTTTAAAATTTATTATAATTTAACTGAGCAACGTAACTTTTTGGTTTGTAATATTTATGCATCTGTTAATAAATCCTGCTCTTGTTTAAAGTTTGAAGGCTCTAACTTATTTGCAACTTATCAAACCTGCAGGGGGTTGAATACTACTTGTAGGCACATTATATACACACACACACATATATATATATAAAAAATCTACAGTGTCACTTACGTCCGTCTGGGGCGCAATCTTTGATCGCTGTAGGGGATCAGGGCCACAAGCTGATTTTCCCGACCTGTTAATATAAGAAAATCATAAAAAGTGACTTAATAAAGGATTCAAAGCGATCCTTGAAAGGCACAAAGCACCACGATATGTCGGCCTGGGTAGAGAAATAGGAGAAACAAGTCTCCCAAATCCCCAAAATATATGGACCCTAGATGTATAAACACTTACAGGCAGATCTCGAAGCTCCTCCCCCTCTGTCTACATGTAGTCATCTCCTGATAATCTTTTATATAAACTTCTGGTTTAGGTCATCACAGTTAAAGGGGTACTCCTGTGATTTTTTTTTTTTTTTACTTTTCTTTCCAGTCTGACACAGTGCTCTCTGCTGCCTCCTCTGTCCATGCCAGGAACTGTCCAGAGCAGGAGAGGTTTTCTATGGTGCTCTGCTGCTCTGGACAGTTCCTGACATGGACAGAGGTGGCAGCAGAGAGCACTGTGTCAGACTGGAGAGTATGCACCAATTCCTGCAGGACATACAGCAGATGATAAGTACTGGAAGACTGGAGATTTTTAAATAGGAGTTTACAAATCTTTCTATGTTTCTGACATCACTGAGGATATGTGGACACTACGGAATCCCGAAACACCTGACAAGGATTCTGCAGCTCACACCTGCTCGCGGATGCTGGCGGCAGCACGCATCTCTGCTGCTCCCATAGCCTTCATTCTATGGTTTGCCAGATTCTGCAGTCTGCCCGAAGAATGAACCCGCTCATTGTTTGGGCGGACGACAGAATCTAGCAAACCATAGAATGAAGCCTATGGGAGCAGGGGAGATGAGGCATCCGTGGTGGGTGTTCCGTCGGGATTCCGTAGTGTGCACATGCCCTTAATTTGAAAAAGAATTGTTTCCCCTTTAATACCCATTGTATACTAGAAATCTTCTCTTTGTGTAGTGACTTGCTGTGGGGTTTGTGTCTATGAGCAGAAGCCATGATGTGTGTTGTATATACAAGGATCCTTAACCGGTCATCAGGGCCCAATGATGTGACTGCAGCATAGTCCACAATGTTATAAGACAAAGACGTGTCTGATACCCCAGAGCACTTGTCCAATAGCAGATTCAGAGAATTTCACTAATACCCAAAGTAAAAACGATAACATTGTGCTGCGGTGTGAGTCAGGATACACAGCGCCATTCATGTTTACACGCGTATTAGGAACATGTGACCCGGCCACCAGTCACATTGCATTAACATTCTCGGCTCTGCTCATTCATTCTTCTTACACTCAGTTAAGCATTTCTAATCACATTACCCCCATGAAATATAATCTGCACAGTGATAATCCCCCGACATGCTTCACTTACAGGGAATTCAATTTATAAGCAACCTGTAAGAGCGAATACTGAAATACAGAAGCCAGGCAATGAATATATGAAAAAAAAAAATATATAATAATAAAAAAATAATAATAATAAAATAATAATAATATAAAATAATAATAATAATAATCTTGGTCATCGCCGTCCACCATTTAAACAGGGGCACTTGGGATCCCGTCCTTGCGATGGCTGTAGTTGGGGGGGGGGGGGGGTTGGACCCACATCGGTCATACACCTATAATTTATCTTATGGATAGGTGATACATTGTAATCTTATTATAACCCCTTTAAATATTGCTGTCATGTTTGGCGTCAGACGCTGTTTGCAGCCGTTCTATCCAATAACTGCAGGACCCCCCTCCTCCCCATTAACTCTGTATCATTCATGAGGTTGTATGATCTGGAGTTTTCTATACAAAGCTAAACAAGAACCTTACTGGTAATGTCTCAGCTTTCACAAGGATTTCCACACTTCCCTCATCCCCTGCACAACCAGATGTTTCAAAACCAAGTTCTCAAAAAAAATAAAAAAAAAATAAAATAAATAATAATAATAAAAAAGAAGGAAAAACAAACAAAAAACGAAATCTAGCAGAATTTGTACAATGTTGTGAAGAATTTATTAGGGATGGGGTATATGGATGTAAAATAAAACAAATATATCGCCCGTCTGCCACAATCATAGATTCCCCAGGCAGCCATCATTCTCCAATGTGCAGCTTATAAGGCACCTGTTACCTTCTATAGATAGAAAGGTGTAGGCCGCTCTGCACCCAGTCTGACTAGTCCGGCATTGTAATAGAGTCAGTGTAAAGGGTGTGCACTGTGCAAGGGTCACATGTCTGTGGCCACTAATGTAAACATGATGGATGGTAAAGTGTCCTTATCTCTGTACTATAAAGCCGTCTGCAGCCAGCTGAACTCTGAATGCAGCTCTGGAGGTAAATGAAATATAGAAGACTGGCAAAAAACAAGTGATGCAAAGTATAAGTATAGTAAAGTTACTCAGCCATGGATGCATATTTTAGGCAGTCCTCCTCCTACTCTCTGGACAATCTTTATCTATAGGGGCTTCCCTGAACCTCTGTTACCTGAAAGGGGGGCTACTGTTCAAGGACCTCATCTAAGCTAAAGTCAAGAACAGATACTAAGAGAAACTCTGACTCTTGAGGGTGCAACATGTCCATATATTACACAGAAAGCCCAATGATGAGGATGAAACGGTGCAATACCACGTTTCTCCTGTGGTGGTGCTGCAGGGAAACTGAAGACTTCTCACCAGGATTACAGCTGATCGCTAGGATCACTAGGATCAGTAACCATCAAGTGTCCCCAGATTCTTTATGATCCCCCAACAATAAGCTGATCACTAGATGTCCCACTGCTCGATCTGCCAGCGATCACATGTGATCTGTGAGGAAACCTGGCAGGAAGTGCTCAATCTCCATGCAGCGCCACCACTGGGGAAATACAGCATTGCACAGTGCCCATTCATATTAATGGTCTGTCTGTGTAATGCAGGAAAGGACCGGTCCGGGAGAGAGAGGTGCTCTTTGTATCCGCTCTGGCTGAGAAATAAGGATAGTGAAGCCTTAGTGAATGACCCCCACTGCCCACCTCTTGGTATACGGCCGGTCCCTTGGCACGTGGCGCAGGTCACACTGTCCTTGCCGGTGAACTCCACATACGGGAAATGGGAAACATCTCCATTCCTGCTCTCCTCATGAGTGTCCGACTGAACGAGAGCGCTGGTGTCCTCAGAGGGGAGAGACGTCTCGTTCAGCCCGTCCTTAGACGCGTGCGGCGGCATGTGAGAGTACGACTTCCCCATAGCGAAAACTGCAAGAGAGTGAAGTGGAGGAGAATGAATATAGAGAGGAACGACCTTATTCTCTGACCTACTTCCTGTGTGGGGGCAATCCAGGCCATAGTGTACAAGAATACACAGGAGAATGGGGGTCTATATAGTGTACAAGAATACACAGGAGAAGGGGGATCTACAGAGAAAGGGGGTCCACAGTAACCCCAGAAACCACACCAGGGGGAGGGGGGGCATAGTCACCCCAGAGAACACACCAGGGGGAGGGGGGGGGGGCACAGTCACCCCAGAGAACACACCAGGGGGAGGGGGGGCACAGTCACCCCAGAGAGCACACTAGGGGGAGGGGGGGGGGGCACAGTCACCCCAGAGAACACACGAGGGGGAGGGGGGGCACAGTCACCCCAGAGAACACACCAGGGGGAGGGGGGGGGGGCCACAGTCACCCCAGAGAACACACCAGGGGGAGGGGGGGGGGCCACAGTCAGCCCAGAGAGCACACTAGGGGGAGGGGGGGCACAGTCACCCCAGAGAACACACTAGGGGGAGGGGAGGGGGGCACAGTCACCCCAGAGAACACACCAGGGGGAGGGGGGGCATAGTCACCCCAGAGAACACACCAGGGGGAGGGGGGGCATAGTCACCCCAGAGAACACACCAGGGGGAGGGGGGGCATAGTCACCCCAGAGAACACACCAGGGGGAGGGGGGGCATAGTCACCCCAGAGAACACACCAGGGGGAGGGGGGGCATAGTCACCCCAGAGGACACACCAGGGGGGGGGGGGGGAGCGACTTGCAGGTGCTGTGTGGATCATCCCTTTAAATCAACAATCCAGGTGAGAGGTGGAGAGCAGAATCTCCAGGGCTATAAACCAAGATCTGATTGTTACCAGCAGCTGTGGGACTACAAGTCTCAGCATGCAGGCCAGTCACTGTGGGGGTTGTAGTTCTCTCAGTGGGGTAGGAGTCACCTATAGCTGAGACTATGAGGGGAAACAACGTCAGGGAGCTGTGACAGTCCAGTCTCTGTAGGACTACAAGTCCCAGAAAGCTGCTCATTCCTGCTGGGACTTGTAGTTCTCCCCCAGCAGCAGCAGGAGGGGGCGGGGGGCTCTGGGCAGCTGACACAGCTCCGGGCCCCTCCCCCTCCCTGTTGTCTCTGCCGGAGGTGACTGATACAATGTAGCGGAGCCGGCGGGATACAAAGTATCTTATGTGGTGACGTCACTGACCGTTACGGATCACTGTGCTCCCAGCTGGCGACTCTCCCGGCCCCTGTGTGTCCTGTCTGCCCGGCCGCTCTGTGTGTTATGGAAGGCCTGCGGTGACGTCACACACTACGGGGAGGCGCACGGGACAAACCTAGTCACACCGCCAAACACATAGAGAGTGTGACTCACAGTCATCTGTATGAGGAGAGAGCAAGGTGCAGTGTGGGCTGAGGACACAGTATATACGTGTGTATATATATATATATATATATATATATATATATATATATATATATATATATATATATATATATATATATGGAGAGAGCAAGGTGCAGTGTGGGCCGAGGGCACAGTATATACGTGTGTGTGTATATATATATATATATATATATATATGGAGAGAGCAAGGTGCAGTGTGGGCTGAGGACACAGTATATACGTGTGTATATATATATATATATATGGAGAGAGCAAGGTACAGTGTGGACTGAGGACACAGTATATACGTGTATATATATATATATATATATATATATATATATATATATATGGAGAGAGCAAGGTGCAGCGTGGGCTGAGGACACAGTATATACGTGTATATATATATATATATATATATATATATATATATATATATGGAGAGAGCAAGGTGCAGCGTGGGCTGAGGACACAGTATATACGTGTATATATATATATATATATATGGAGAGAGCAAGGTGCAGTGGGCTGAGGACACAGTATATACGTGTATATATATATATATATATATATATGGAGAGAGCAAGGTGCAGCGTGGGCTGAGGACACAGTATATACGTGTGTGTGTGTATATATATATATATATATATATATATATATATATATATATATGGAGAGAGCAAGGTGCAGTGTGGGCTGAGGACACAGTATTTAAGACCAGGGTCACATGTCCTCTGCAAATTTAATTGATATTTAATTTAACCTCTTAAGGACATATGACGTACCCCTACGTCATATGTCCTCACTTGCACTTCAAAGCGGGGCCGCGCGGCGGCCCCGCTTTGAAGTGCCGCGATCCCGGGTGCTCGGGACCGCTGCTATTAGCGGGCACGGTCTGATCGCCGTGCCCCCTAATTAGCTAATCGGAGGCAGCTGTCAAAGTTGACAGCTGCCTCCGATAACCGGAGGCAACGTTTCCCTGGGGTCTAGTGGGGGAGATCGCTCCTCCGGGACCTTGTCCCGGAGGAGCGATCTCCGTTACTGATGCCGGCCGGGGACGCGTCCAAGATGGCGCCGTCCTCGGCTCGGCACTCGTTCGTTTTCGGCTGCAGCAGCCGAAAGCAAACGAGTGCCGATCTCATGGATCTCTGCAGCATATCTATGCTGCAGAGATCTCAATGAGAGATCCAAGTGTATATACTAGAAGTCCCCCAGGGGGGCTTCTAGTATATGTGTAAAAAAAAAAAAAAAAGTGTTGTTTATAGTAAAAAGCCCCCTCCCCTAATAAAAGTCTGAATCACCCCCCTTTTCCCAGGTTTTAAATAAAAGTAAACAAATAAATAAACATGTTTGCTATCGCCGCGTGCGTAATCGCCCGAACTATTAATTAATCACATTCCTGATCTCGCACGGTAAACGGCGTCAGCGCAAAAAAATCCCAAAGTGCAAAATTGAGCATTTTTGGTCGCATCAAATCCAGAAAAAATTTAATAAAAAGCGATCAAAAAGACGTATATGGGCAATCAAGGTACTGATAGAAAGATCACATCATGGCGCAAAAAATGACACCTCGCACAGCCCCATAGACCAAAGGATAAAAGCGCTATAAGCCTGGGAATGGAGCGATTTTAAGGAACGTATATTGGTTAACAACGGTTTGAATTTTTTACAGGCCATCCGATACAATATAAGTTATACATGTTATATATCGTTTTAATCGTAACAACTTGAGGAACATGCATAACAAGTCAGTTTTACCCCAGGGCGAATGGCGTAAAAACACATTTCCCCCAAATAAAAGAAATGCTTTTTTTTTTTCAATTTCACCACACTTTGAATTCTTTTCTGGTTTCGCAGTGTACTTTATGCAAAAATTCAGCCTGTAATTGCAAAGTACAATTAGTGACGCAAAAAATAAGGGGTCATGTGGGTTTCTAGGTGGAAAAATGCAAGTGCTATGACCTTTTAAACACAAGGAGGAAAAACCGAAAACGTAAAAACGAAAATGGGCCCCGTCCTTAAAGGGTTAATATATGGGCCAAGCAACATAAATTACATTATAAAAGCATACTCCTTATTAACATAAAAATATATATATGTATAAAAAAAAAATACAATGAATATCAGAGGGGGAACAGACCTGCAGCAGAGGGGAATCATGGGCTGGAAATAGCAGATACAATACCATGTACCATCAGGTACATTCGCTATTACCCATGTATAGAACGGCCGTCTCTCTGTGACGTTGCTCGATTGATTCTAATGGAGCCTACTACTGGGGGAATGCCGGCCCACCTCCGGTTCAAAGAAAGGTCTGCGGCACCAGCTTCTCCATGCCGGAGCCATTCTATACTTGGGTAATACTTAAAGTGTCACTGTTGTTTACATTTTTTTGCAGAAATCAATAGTACAGGCGATTTTAAGAAACTTTGTAATTGGGTTATTAGCCGAAAAATGCATTTTTATCATGGTTCTCTATGGAGAGGGGAGGGGTGTAGGGAGATGAGGCACCAAAACAGGACAACAAAGAGTTAATTTACAGCTACATCCCCGGGCTATCTCCTCTGACAGTCAGCACTGACCTCTGAATACAGGCTCACACACAGGTCCCGCTGTGTAATCCTTTGTTCTCTACTGCGACTAATCTCCCTCCTCCCCCTCCCCTCTCCATAGATTACACAGGGCCTGACTGATGTAAGAGAGTTGAGATTTCCTGATAATGAGCAGTGAATGAGAGGGGGGGAGGGGGGACCTGTGGAAAGTCTTTGTGAATGCAGATAATGACATATTTGCCTTATAAACCCAATTACAAAGTTTCTTAAAATCACTTGGACTATTGATTTCTGAGGGGGGGGGGAACAAACAAAACACGACAGTCACCTTTTAAGGCTATTTTCACGAAACGTACTTTTTATGAAAAGGACGGCCCTTGTATTCTACAATGGACGTTGTTTGCTATGTTTTCAATTATTTCCAGCCGTTGTGCTTTGATTGCAATGCAATTTTCAATGCAACAACGGCCATTGTCCGTATGTTGTATGTACACAGAAAAAAAAGGAAAAAAAGTAGTGAGTGTGGGGAGCGCATACAGATGGATTACTGTGTATGTCCCTGTAGTGATTTGTATTTACTTTGCATCATTACCTGTTGATATCCTGGGGGGCTTCTTGCATATTTTGCCTCTGTCTGGGTTGTATACCTTTGCACTATGCACTTAGCCCTTTAAGAAAACTCACATCGGGGCAATGTACAATGTGCATATAATAGTATTGTCTGTTTCCAGCCTGTGCTCCCCCCCTGCTGCGGGTCTACACCACCTCTGATAGTCATTGTCATTTGTTTATATTAATTTATATGCGGGTCTAATATTTTATAAACATACAGTGGTACCTCGGTTCTCAAACCTAATTGGTTCCGGAAGGCAGTTTGAGAACCGAGCATTGTCTTCCCATAGAAAATAATGCAAATGTGTTTAATTGGTTCCAGCACCCACCAATAATTACCTATAGTACACATATATTACATTGATAAGTGCCCAGTTTAATCACCACAGTACAGAACAGAGCAGCACTATATACAGTACAGGACAATATACACAAGAAACATTCAACAAAACCATCAGTTATAGTACAGTAGTCACCGACTCCTCACCCATCCTTTACTGTATAGAGTCCCCCTACCCCAGCACTGTAATGGATGGGAGACAGTGATGCACTGCCTGTACTACTACTGTACTGTATATGCACTCCAGCAATCTTATACAATACAGGATGGGAGATGGTGGTGCACTGACTGTACTACTACTGTACTGTATATGCACTCCAGCAATCTTATACAGTACAGGATGGGAGATGGTGGTGCACTGCCTGTACTACTACTGTGCTGTATATGCACTCCAGCAGTCTTAGGCTGGGTTCACACTACGTATATTTCAGTCAGTATTGTGGTCCTCATATTGCAACCAAAACCAGGAGTGGATTAAAAACACAGAAAGGCTATGATCACACAATGGTGAAATTGAGTGGATGGCCGCCATATAACAGTAAATAACGGCCATTATTTCAATATTACAGCCGTTGTTTTAAAATAACAGCACATATTTGCCATTAAATGGCGGCCATCCACTCAATTAAACCATTGTGTGAACAGATCCTTTCTGTGTTTTCAACCCACTCCTGGTTTTGGGAGGACCACAATACTGACTGAAGTATACGTAGTGTGAACCCAGCCTTATACAGTACTGTACAGGATGGGAGATGGCGGTGCACTGACTGTACTACTACTTACTGTATATGCACTCCAGCAGTCTTATACTGGACAGGATGGGAGATGGCGGTGCACTGACTGTACTACTACTGTACTGTATATGCACTCCAGAAATCTTATACAGTACAGGATGGGAGATGGTGGTGCACTGACTGTACTACTACTGTACTGTATATGCACTCTAGCAGTCTTATACAGTACAGGATGGGAGATGGCGGTGCACTGACTGTACTACTACTGTACTGTATATGCACTCCAGCAGTCTTATACAGTACAGGATGGGAGATGGTGGTGCACTGACTGTACTACTACTGTACTGTATAAGCTATCGTATACAGTACTGTACTTTATGTGACGCCTCACCAGTGCTAAACTCATCATATATGTACTATATACTACACACTATGTACTATACACTATGCTCTATGTACTATATACTACACACTATGTACTATACACTATGCTCAGTGTACTATATACTACACACTATGCACTATATACTACACACTATGCACTATATACTATACACTATGTACTATATACTATACACTATGCATTATATACTACACACTATGCACTATGTACTACACACTATGCACTATATACTACACACTATGCACTATAAACTATACACTATGCATTATATACTATACACTATGCACTATGTACTACACCCTATGTACTAAATACTATACACTATGCACTATGTACTATACACTATGCATTATATACTACATACTATGCACTATATACTACACACTATGCGCTATATACTACACACTCTGTACTATACACTATGCTCTATGTACTATATACTACACACTATGTACTATACACTATGCTCAGTGTACTATATACTACACACTATGCACTATATACTACACACTATGCACTATATACTATACACTATGTACTATATACTATACACTATGCATTATATACTATACACTGCACTATGTACTACACACTATGCACTATATACTACACACTATGCACTATATACTATACACTATGCATTATATACTACATACTATGCACTATATACTACACACTATGCACTATATACTATGCACTATGTACTATATACTATGCACTATGTACTATATGCTATACATGCACTATGTTCTATACACTATGCACTATATGCTATGTACTATACACTATGCACTATATACTATACACTGTGCACTATGTACTTTTGACCAGTCCAAATTCTACATGTGACTGTATTTTCTCCATATAATTGCATTAATTTCCCCCCACTCTCGAGAAACATACTGACATTTAGGCCCCATTCACACGTCCATGTCAGTTTTTATTGTCAGGAAATCCTGATCAGGAGACCTCAAATGTCATCAGGAAAGTATCAGGATTTCCTGACAGTAATCCGTTTTTACCATCAGGAAACCATCAGGAAAAACCTTCAGGATTTCCTGATGAGATAATATTGTCTAGTATGCCAACATAAATCACAGGTACCCGTGTACCTGGATGGCCACAGGCTGCAGAACTACAACTCCCATCATGGCCTGTCAGCAAGGCATGATGGGAGTTGTACGTCTGCAACCTGGATGGCCACAGACTGCAGAACTACAATTCCCATCATGGCCTGTCAGCAAGGCATGATGGGAGTTGTACGTCTGCAACCTGGATGGCCACAGGCTACAGAACTACAACTCCCATCATGGCCTGCCAGCAGAGCCATGATGGGAGTTGTACTTCTGCAACCTGGATGGCCACAGGCTGCAGAACTACAACTCCCATCATGGCCTGCCAGCAGAGCATGGTGGGAGTAGTAGTCCTAAGGGGTAATCTCACCTGTCCCGGATCCTGCTCTGTCGGGGCTGCGAGGTTGGGGTCCGGGTCCGGGTCAGAGTGCAGTACTGAGGTCCGGGCAGCGGCGGCGGTCGGAGGTGTGGAGCATCCGGCGGGCGGCCCGGTGGTGAGTTCCCGGGGGGGGGGGGGGGCGGGGGGGGGAAGAGGGTCAGATGCAAGAGAGCCGGTGTTCCGGTGGTGAGCGGCGGCGGCGGGTATGGGGGCGCGGGGTGGTTGTCGGGGGCTAGCGGGTACTGGGGGTTAGGCGGCGGCGGGGGGGGGGGGGGATCTGCACCGCACTCTGGCCGGCCAGCCCTGTAGTGCCGGGCAGAGTGTGCGGTGCGGTGCGGGGGGGATGGGGGTGTGCGGGTGATCGGACGGCGGCCGGGGCTTGCTCTCTACCAGTCCGGAATCGCGGGCACTTTCCTGATATACATCCGGCGTCTGTGCCGGATTTCCGGACGAAAATAGGACAGGATCTAAAAAATCCGGTCCTATTTTCCGGAACAGACACCCTTCCGGAAAAATCCGGAAGGGTGTCCGTGTCTAATGTTAGTCTATGAGTCCGGAAATCCGTCCGGATTTCCTGATAGGAAATCCGGACAGATTTTCCGGACGTGTGAAGGGGGCCTTACATTGTTATTGAGAATAGTTGCTGTACAGCTCTGCGGAATATGTGTGCGCTATATAAAAGTAAAAATAAAAATAATCTAGTCTCCATTGAATAACTGCACTACCCCTCATTGCCTCCAGGTGGAGACCTTGTTCTTCCTCCTATCACCTTGTGTTTCCCTTCAAAGCCGCTTTGGAAGCCTTTGTTATGTTCAGATTGCCAATTCTAATAAATCTTCGCTCATTACCGCCGCACTAATAATTAGTAACATCATTTCATAAAAAAAGGCTTTGAAACTTAGTTTTTTTTCATCACTGTTACATATTGTATTCCCATGGCAACCGGATCGCCCTGGTTTTAATAATAACATATCCCTTGCAGCTATTCCCCCCTTTCAAGTGTGTAAAGTGATGAATTTAATAAACTGCGGATAAGCAGATAGACACAGATAAATAAGTAAAGCGCACAATGGAGCCGCATAACATTAAACTGCTATTTATTCCGCCAGGTGCAGCTGTTTCCGGCCTCTTTAGTGCAGGAGGTGGAAGCTATGGCCGTGTTCACACAGAGCAGATCTGCAGCAAAGTGCAATGTAAGTGAATGGTGTTTTATAAAGCCTTCAATGGAGCACTCCAGAGAGATAAAAATGTTTCCAAATCAACTGGTATCAGAAAGTTTTAAAGATTTGTAAATTTCTTCTATTAAAAAATCCTAAGTCCTCCGGTACTTATCAGCTACTGTATGTCCTGCAGGAAGTGGCGTATTCTCTCCAATCTGACACAGTGCTCTCTGCTGCCACCTCTGTCCATGTCAGGAACTGTCCAGAACAGCAGAGGTTTTCTATGGGGATTTGCTCCTGCTCTGGACAGTTCCTGACATGGACAGAGGTGGCAGCAGAGAGCACTGTGTCAGACTGGAAAGTATACAACTAGAGATGAGCGAACCGGGTTCAGGTTCGAGTCGATCCGAACCTGAACGTTCGTCATTTGATTAGCGGGGGCTGCTGAACTTGGATAAAGCTCTAAGGTTGTCTGGAAAACATGGATACAGCCAATGACTATATCCATGTTTTCCACATAGCCATAGGGCTTTATCCAACTTCAGCAGCCACCGCTAATCAAATGCTGAAAGTTCGGGTTCGGATCGACTCGAGCATGCTCCAGGTTCGCTCATCTCTAAATACAACACTTCCTGCAGGACATACAGTAGCTGATAAGTACTGGAAAACTGGAGATTTTTAAACCAAAGTAAATTACAAATCTGTATAACTTTCTGACAGCAGTTGATTTGCAAAAAAAAAAAAAAAAAATTTCGCCAGAGTTTCCCTTTAAACCAAGACAGACAGCTCTCCTGAAGAGGAGGTTACCCTTTGTAATTATTGCCTCTCACCAGTACTAAGGAGCCAACCAGCATCCTGCTCTGTACTGTAATGGCAATATTATAATTCCTATTTTTTATGTTATTATTATTTATTATTATTATTATTATTATTATTATCATTATTATTATTAATGTTATTATCATTATCTATATATCATTATTATCTATATTATTATTATTATTATCTATATTATTATTATTTTTATTATTATTAATATTATTAATGTTATTGTTATTATAATCTATATTATTATTATTATTATTATTATTATTATTATTTATTTCATTATAGAAATCAGAAAACTTTTTCTTTGATAATAAACCAAACAACAAATAGATCCAAAACTGAGAGTGCAGGGTTACACTGACCGTCCTCCTCTTACCGCTGTGTAACATCCTGAGCCGTTTGATATAACGTCACAGCGTCGCAGTTTCCCTGACAGATGGCGGGACTGTCACACGTATAACTTTATCTCCCTCCTCCATATATCAGACCACTGTACAGAACTGTGACAATGACTAAATACACAGCCACACCACTCACACTGCTATAGGGGAATGACGTCCCCCGGGTCTCAGAGATCTGTGGACAAATCTACCGCCCTGTGATAACAATACACTGGGCAGATTTTTTGTTTGTTTGTTTTTTGGGTGGGACAGGGGATGTATATATATATATAGTGTGTATATATATATATATATATATATATATATATATATATATATCTATCTCATCTCTTGTGTATGTGACCTCCTGTGAATCAGTTGCATTTTACGCTCCAGGTTGATGCTGTGAATCTCATCCATCACACACAGCGTTTGCTTCACGGCTGGAAACAACACGCCGCCTATTAGCTGCAAAGCACAATGAGATACAACCGAAGAGTATGGCTCTTCACCTGACCCCACCTGTGATAGTCTGTGTCCCCCAGCATGGGCGCTTCCTTTGTCTCTACCTCTGCATCAACATAGGAATCATAGGACATAGACTGCTGGACTACAGCAGGGGAATTGTAGGTTTGCAGCAGCTAAAGGGCCACAGTTTGAGGTCCCGGTAGTACAGCACCATCTTCACTCCATGTCGTTTGGGGTCTATGGAAAACCAAGTAAGAACTCCGAGTAGGGGACCCCCATTTCTGATGTCCAGAGGCCCTACACATAACCTGAAAAGAGAAACACTGCAGCTCCATCCCCCTCCTCTCCCCATCCTGTCTTTTGTTTTCTGTGTGATATGTTGCTTTCCTTAAAAAAAGTGACCCCCCCCCACAAACTTTCCCTTCCTCTCCAGGCCCAAAGGCATCTTAAGGCTATGTTCACACAACGTATATTTTCGTAAAACCACGGCCGTTGTACAACAGCTGTGATTATTACGGAAATATATGTTACATAGCCGTCTATGGGATCCCGGCCGGAGCGTATACACATGGTATGCGCTCTGGCCAGAGTCACAGAATGGCCGGTCTCTTACGCTGTGGGAACATAGCCTAAAGGTCCATTTCCCCTTTTGCTGAAGCTTAGTGGGAAACAAACCACTTCCTGCAGGACATACAGCAGCTGTTAAGTACTGGAAGACTTAAGATTTTTTAATAGAAGTAAATTACATATTTCTGGCACCAGTTCTTTTGAAAGAACTACCCCTTTAAACATCATCTACTTTAATTAAACTGAGTGTCAAAACCTGCATCCATACTGGAAACAAGAGCGGTGCTGTCTCTGGAAGAAAGCGGCCATGTTTTTCTAACACTGGATAACCCCTTTAACCCTCTAGTATTGGTAGGATTTGCCCTTGAAGCCTTCACACCGTGTCTTCCCCCTCCACCGCCCTGGATGTGCACACATCACCATGAACCCTATTGATCGGCGGTCACCTGGCCGTACACACTGCGTTCCCTCCAGGCCTCCATTGTGCAGCCATCGTCCGTCGCTGGTGATTTACGGCCGGGCTGGATATTTACTTACTTCCATAATTAAAGATAATTTCTTTTTAATGTAAGATTAATGTGTCCTCTCTGTTCCTGTTCTCTGTGCAGAAACCCCATGAAAGGGACATTTATTATGTCCGGGGGGCGGTGTAAATCTGTGTCAGGGGATGGCGGCTCCACTAGAAACATTTATATACGGGATAAACTACCGCTTAGCTTTTATTTGAGAGATTATAAGAGACGCAAGTGTCACAGAATGCAAGGTCACCCATACAGGCCCCTCTTATCATCAGTTCCATCAGGTGTGTTACTATAGTCAAAACCACGCCCACTTCTCTGACATCACTTCCTGCTCTTCAGCTATTGGCTCAGATCCCTGTTGTACTCACCCCCTACATTACCTGACACCCCTCTCTCCTAGGGACCCAAGAATCACAGGAACAAGCAAAGTAGAAGATGCTGAATATTATTTGTTTGATATGTAGCAGTATTATATGGAAAGTATGTGGCAGTATTATATAGATGCTGAATATTTGTCTTATATGTAGCAGTATAATATGAAAAGTATGTGGCAGTATTATAGAGATGCTGAATATTATTTGTACTATATGTAGCAGTATTATATGGAAAGTATAAGGCAGTACTATATATATTCATAATATTATTTGTATTTGTAAACAGTATTATATGGAAACTATGTGGCAGTATTATATAAATGCTGAATATTATTTGTACTATATGTAGCAGTATAATATGGAAGCTATGTGGCAGTATTATATAGATTCTGAATATCATTTGTGCTATATTTTAATAGTATTATATGGAAAGTGTGTGGCAGTATTATATAGATGCTGAATATTATTTGTACTATGTGTAGCGGTATAATGTGGAAATTATGTGGCAGTGTTACATAGATGCTGAATATTATTAGTCTTATATATATATATATAACTATATGTATTATATGGAAAGTGTGTGGCAGTTTTATATAGTTGCTGAATATAATCTGTGCTTTATGTAACAGTATTATATTTAAAGTATGTGGCAGTATTATATAGATGCTGAATATTATCTGTACTATATGTAACAGTATTAAATAGAAAGTATGTGGCAGTATTATATAGATGCTGAATATTATTTTTCTTATATGTAGCAGCATTATATATATATTTATATGTATGCTGAATTATATTTCTGCAATATGCAGCAGTATTAACTAGGAACTATACAGCAGTATTATAGAAATTTTAGAGATTATTTGTAAAATATGTAGCAGTATTATATGGAAAGTATGTGGCAGTATTATATAGGTGCTGAATATTAGTTGTACGATATGTAGCAGTATAATATGGAAAGTATGTGGCAGTATTGTGTTTAATTTTATGTCAGTACTATTTAAAACCTGATTTAAATATTATTTGAGAACTAAATGTAAGGTTTATTCAGATGTTAAATATTATTAAGCAGCAAGTTTCATATGTGAATAGAGTAGCAGTAGTACATGGAAACTATATGGCAGTATTATTTAGTTGCTGAATATTATCATAAAAGTGTCTAAAATGGTAAATATTGGGGCTGTAGTTTGATGGTGGTTTAGGGCCCCATTTTCTATAAAACCGTCCCTACACCTCTTCTATTAAGAAGAAGGAGCGACACACGACTTCCAAGATCAGACAACTTGTACTATGGAAACCATAGGTCTGCATGTGAGCTGCATACACTGAGCTCTGAGCTTTTTATTATGATTGTTTGTAAAATATTTTTTATTATTTTAGGTGCAATAGTATATAGTATAGAACATGTGTCGGACCCACTATGTGGCGGAACTGCATTGTTATTAAGGAGATGGTCTATGGGTCGTGGGAATGGGTTGGTATACAAAGTATAGAGTATACAGAGCCAATAATAAGGGAACGAGAATGACAATGTAAGTCAGACACATGATCTATGTCGTCCGCCAAGCGGAATCCTGGGGATCGACCTGGACTCGTATTAATATTGATTTACATCTGATCTGACAATGAATTAATCAAAATCTGTTTTCTTCTAGCGGGATGTCACACATGGCCGTCCCTGACAAGGCACAAATGTCAGGATGGGAGGCCGTCCGCTGGGGAGCATCTGTGATTTAGGTTTCCAGTAGAATCGGAGTCTAATGATGTCATCTGTCACGGCAGAGGACAGTGTGACCTTCATTATAAGACTTCAGCGCCATCATGGACGGCACGGGGCTCGGTAATAAATGACGTGTCATCAAAGTGAGTCCTGAAAGAGCCAGAAACAATGAAAGATAAATGAGCAAATGAGTCATCAAATCTGATCAGTTACCAGGGGCCCCGCACTTCTATGGACCTACTGTACAAATGGGTCACGTGTTTCTTTTTTCTAAGGCAATGTGGTAGTTTTGCATATGCTCAGTATGGACATACATAGTGTTATTCTAAATTAAACTACATACAGTAAATATATATATATATATATATATATATATATACTGTATATAGTTTAATTTAGAATAACACTATGCATGTCTAGAATAAGAAGGTAACATGGGGGTCTATAGGTCAGATAATATGTGTGTGTATATATATATATATATATATATATATATATATCTCCCACTTATCACCCTTCCAGAGGATAGTGCATAGGTGTGAGACTGCTGGGCTTCTCCTGATCTCCTGTATGGGGCGGCACACACCGCTGCTTTTATAAATAAACTGATACCAGAACATTATATAGATTTGTATATCACTTGTTTTTAAAAATCTTCAGTCTTCCAGTACGTATCAGCTGCTGTATGTCCTGCAGGAAGTGGTGTATTCTCTCCAGTCTGACACAATGCTCTCTGCTGCCACCTCTGTCCATGTCAGGAACTGTCCAGAACAGTAGCAAATCCCCATAGAAAACCTCTCCTGCTCTGGACAGTTCCTGACATGGGCAGAGGTGGCAGCAGAGAGCACTGTGTCAGACTGGAAAGAATACATCACTTCCTGCAGGACATACAACAGCTGATAAGTACTGGAAGACTGATAATTTTTAAATAGAAGTATTTTAAGTCTATATAACTTTCTGGTAGCAGTTGATTTGTCGGAATACACCTTTAACCACCCACTAGATTGCTTGCACATTTATTTGCAATATTACTGAATTACCTTGTATTGCAGTCACACTGCTCCATTAGTATAATATTAGCACTAAGGCTGCGTTCACACTTTCAGTGTTCTTCCTGGTCCGTGAATGTGGTCTGCTAGCTACATCCGCCGCAGAACCATCCGTGTTAACATCTGTTTTCCATCTGTGTCCGTGTTTTTCGCAGATCTGTTTAAAGTTTTTAAAATGAGGGTATGTTCACACTTACCGGATCTGCAGCAGATTTCATTTAAATAACTGAACACAGCATCAAATCTGTACCATCAAATCTGCTGCGGATCCTGTAGGTGTGAACGCACCCTGACAATGATTACGTGAGACCCGTGAAAAACAGGTAGGCTATCAGGTATTTAGGGAATTGTCAGCCGCCAGCCACGCATCGCTGTTAGCGGTCGGTAGCCGGCAATTTCAGATCCAAACCTAAACCAGCGATCAGCCGATGATCGTTTCATCGGCTGATCATTGTCTTTATTACACGAGTGATGATCAGCCGATGATCGCTCTGTGTAATAGGGCCCTAAAATCATTGCTAAGCTTTTGCTAATCGTTCGCTGTAATTCCGCATTCGTTCACTAATCATTCAGTGTCATTCCAAATCGTTCCATCTTTTGCTGGGATCCGATGGAATAAAAGATTGTAGTAATGATCGTAACTAACGACTATCTTTGGGTGGGTTCACACTACGGAACGCGAGCAGAGAATTTCCGCCCATACCATAGACACCATTCTATGCCTGGTGGATTTCGCAGAGGCACGCGGCCGTGAATGGGTATGAGCTACGGAATCCGGCAGAAATTCTCCGCTTGGGTTCCGTAGTGTGAACCCACCCATTCCGTAGCTCCTACCTATTCCGTCGGATTCCGTGGCCGCGTGCCTCTCCGCCCGTGCTATAGACACCATTCTATGGGCGGACGGGCGGATTGCGGAATCCGTCCGCCTATGGAATGGTGTCTATGCCTCTGGCGGAAAGGTGCACGGCTGTGAATGGGTACGAGCTACGGAATCCGGAGGAAATTCTCTGCTCGGGTTCCGTAGTGTGAACCCAGCCTCTCTGTGTAATATGGTGAACAATTTCAGGTTGACGATATACAATCTTGTTTATCGTTAATCGGTAATCGTTAAAGTAGGGTAGTAAGATGATAAAAATAAGGGTCTTATTATGATGGAACCTGTAGGTCAGCTGTCAGGATTGGGTGAGCTGTGCAGATCTCCTCCTCTTCCTCATCATTATGGGAGATGATGGTGTTTCTCCATCTCGCGCTCCTTACACCTGTCTGGAGACATAACATCTTGAGCATTTCAAACAAATGCAAATCTCCGTCCTTTCCTTCCTCAAAGCCGAGTTAAATCATTATTTGCGGGGCGTCGGGGCGCGGAGTGACATTTACTCAGCGGGTCATTCAAGGTCTTGGTGACTTTGCTGGCACAATGGAGGAGCCGGGGTCTCCGCGCTCGGCTCCGCACTCATTCATCTCTCCTTCACAACATGAAATTATGCAAGAAAGGAGCCGAGACCATTGTCCTTACAGCGAGGATTAACCGAGAGGAAATTGTTCTGTCATCCGGCTCTCCTTCTCCGTTCCTGCTTGTCCTCGCCTTCCACGTCCTAATTTGATATTTCATGCTTTGTACAATTGAATAGATTGGCTGAGATGAAGAGTAATTATATTAATAAAGGGAACAGAGAGCTTGAAAGACAAGACTCCGGGATGAGAGAAGCTTCTATAGAGGCCGGCCGGTGCCACGTACAGCACTTCCACTTACCTCACTAGCTGCTACTACTGCTAAAGGAAAATATATTTTTTTTAGTTTTTTAGATTAACCCTTCTGTTTTATCAGTATCTTTCTGTAGGTGAGGTCTCCAGAACTGGACACAGTATTCCAGATGTCACTAGAGCTCTATACAGCGGGATGACAATCTCCATCTTGCTACTGATTATACCTCTAGCTATAAAGCCCAGCACACCATTATATACACAGCCCAGCATACCATTATATATACACAGCCCAGAATACCATTATATATATACAGCCCAGTATACCAATATATATATATATATATATATATATATATATATATATATATACACAGCCCAGCATACCATTATATATATATATATATATATATATATATATATATATATACATATATACAGCCCAGCATACCATTATATATATATATATATACAGCCCAGCATACCATTATATATACAGCCCAGCATACCATTATATACACAGCCCAGCATACCATTATATATACACAGCCCAGAATACCATTATATATATACAGCCCAGTATACCAATATATATATATATATATATATATATATACAGCCCAGCATACCATTATATATATATATATATATATATATACAGCCCAGCATACCATTATATATATATATATATATATATATATATATACAGCCCAGCATACCATTATATATATATATATATATATATACAGCCCAGCATACCATTATATATACAGCCCAGTATACTATTATATACACAGCCCAGCATACCATTATATATACACAGCCCAGAATACCATTATATATATACAGCCCAGTATACCAATATATATATATATATATATATATATATACAGCCCAGCATACCATTATATATATATATACAGCCCAGTTGCCCTTCTCCTGTTGCATTTCATGGGCTTTGAACCCAGTATCACTATCCTTACTTACCAAACCTTCTCCTATCTCACTATCCTTACCTACCAAACCTTCTCCTATCTCACTATCCTTACCTACCAAACCTTCTCCTATGTCACTATCCTTACCTACCAAACCTTCTCCTATGTCACTATCCTTACCTACCAACCCTTCTCCTATGTCACTATCCTTACCCACCAAACCTTCTCCTATGTCACTATCCTTACCTACCAAACCTTCTCCTATCTCACTATCCTTACCTACCAAACCTTCTCCTATGTCACTATCCTTACCTACCTAACTTTCTACTTTGCACTATCCTTACCTACCAACCCTTCTCTTATGTCACTATCCTTACCTGCCAACCCTTCTCCTATGTCACTATCCTTACCTACCTAACTTTCTACTTTGCACTATCCTTACCAACCAACCCTTCTCCTATGTCACTATCCTTACCTACCTAACCTTCTCCTATGTCACTATGCTTACCTACCTAACCTTCTCCTATGTCACTATGCTTACCTACCTAACCTTCTCCTATATCACTATCCTTACCTACCTAACCTTCTCCTATGTCACTATGCTTACCTACCTAACCTTCTCCTATGTCACTGACCCAGAACAGACCCCTGTGGCCGCCCCTTGTAACCAGTCTCTGCTCATAATACACTCCATGGGGATCGGTACCTATAGGCTTTGCTTTGCACATAACAACATCCCCATAGACACTTGTTGGGATGGTGCAGAAATCCTCATGGTGTCCCCTATACTAATAATGAAGATTGTGGGAATCTTGGCTGAAGCCTTAGGGCGATGGAGAGAATTGTGGAGTATTTTGTGTCGTACACCCAGAATTTAGAGCCGATTAGAGGCCAAACACTATAATTCGTTCTCTCCATCCGCCGTGATGATTAGCCACTTTGAGGCAACCGAGGAGTCACGTCCTATCACCAGCAGCTCAAAGAAATTGCTAAACAAAGTGACACGAGCCATGCCTCGTCCTTCCCGGTAATAAGCAATGGGGGTGTAGTTGCAGAGAGCGCTGCCTCCACCTCCTGCTGTTACTCAATTAACACTGCTTGTCACTGCGCCGGCCGGAACGCTGCTGAACGACAGGAGCCCGGAGGCCGGGACGGGAGGTGACTGACAGGCTTTCTTCTGCCAACATGGCCTGGCTGGAAATGAACAATGTGGAGAAGGGAAAGGAAACAAAGGAAAGAAATAAGGGGGGGGGAGCGCTGCTCTGCAGGAAGCCGGACCAATGCACACACCTTTATTGTCTTTAGTGGAAGACGGGGAAGTTATTACTACATATTTGGAGGTGGAAACGCTCCTTACTGCTCCACAGGGTGCAGGGTTGTTAGCGGTTACACCACGTTGGCACCTGATCCGTGTCCGATACCTTGAATAGAAAGCACGGCCACCCATGTGGAGGTCATAGTGGATTTACATCACCGTCTAAGAGGACCGGTCCCCCACCACCCTGGGTAAAATCAGTGACTGGGTAGAGAGTAATCCAAAGATATTAAAGTGTTCCGTTCAAATCAACTGGTGCCAGAGATTTGTAATTAATTTCTATTAAAAAATTTCCAGTACTTATCAGCTGCTGTATGTCCTGCAGGAAGTGGTGCTCTCTGCTGCCACCTCTGTCCATGTCAGGAACTGTCCAGAGCAGTAGAAAATCCCCATCCCTCTCTTGCTCTGGACAGTTCCTGACATGGACAGAGGCGGCAGCAGAGAGCACTGTGCCAGACTGGAAAGAATTCACCACTTCCTGTAGGACATACAGCAGCTGGTAAGTAATGGAAGATTTGAGATTTTTAAATAGATGTAAATTACAAATCTTTATAACTTTTTGACACCAGTTGATTTAAAATAATGTTTTCGCCGGAGTACTCCTTTAAGTGAACAAAGCCAAGTTGTCATACCACCTACAACCCGTGTCGCCTTACTTTTGGAAGACAGCAGTAATGTTTTTTCAGATCTTAAACCAATTTTCTTGGTTCCTGCCCCTCAGCCCTCCTTGTTTTGCTTCTTTCTCAGCTCCACAATTTCTGACTATAATATAAACTCCTTACATATGCGTCATCACTGCGATCCTAGCAACACGCAGAATACTCAAAAACTGTTTAAAATGGGAAAAAGGAAACAATCATCTGCATCTTCCCCAGTTTAAATGCAAAGCAGCGGTCACTTGTTGTGTGGCAGTTGGGTCTCCCTGTAGGGGGCGCTGTTTTCCTTCATTACACTCTTCTCTTACATTGTAGACGCCACTCGCTGGGATGTTGCTAGCGAGATAAAAGGAAAAAGTGAAGGTTCCTTTAGACTCGGGGATGTGGGGAGTGTAGCATGTCTGAGTGATCGCATGGAGAGCTAATAGCAGATTATAGAGATTGGATAACTGAGTGTTGATTTTGTATAAAATATCCGCCAGCTGCTGCACATCACTAATGTCTGCCTGGAGGAGATAGACACAGACTTAAAAGCATTTCACACTCCGGGAGCAAATATTAAGGTGAGCAATTTCTTCTGCAATTTATATAATTGTCTTTGTGGCGCGTTCACATCTGAGGAATGGCAGGAGATAGGAAACTTGCTCTTTTCTTCCATATTTCCCAAGGATAAACTCATCACAGGTTATCCCATTGCTGAGACCTTAAGCGATCACCTGTGATCTGAGGCTGAGCGCCGCTGCAAGTGTTCAGTGTTCCTACAGCGCCTCCACAGGTGACAGAAAGCATTACATTATCCATGTGATTGGTGGATAAGCCGAGTCCTCCAAAGCTAGTTATGTATGGGGGTTTGCTGACTCTCTTAGTCCCTTGATGAAAGGGAAAAGAGGAAAAAAGGTGAACCTGACATACTGACTTTCATTATCAGCCCTTTTGTTCTTATGGAACATAAACTAAAAGCCAACACCAAAGGAGTCTGAAATAAAAGGAGAGGAAAGCCATGCTGGGGACCAGGAATGAGAGGAGAGCCGTGCTGGGGACCAGGAATGAGAGGAGAGCCATGCTGGGGACAAGGAATGAGAGGAGAGCCATGCTGGAGACAAGGAATGAGAGGAGAGCCATGCTGGGGACCAGGAATGAGAGGAGAGCCGTGCTGGGGACAAGGAATGAGAGGAGAGCCATGCTGGGGACCAGGAATGAGAGGAGAGCCATGCTGGAGACCAGGAATGAGAGGAGACCCAAGCTGGGGACAAGGAATGAGAGGAGACCCATGCTGGGGACAAGGAATGAGAGGAGAACCATGCTGGGGATGAGGGGTGAGAGGAGAGCCGTGCTAGGGACCAGGGATGAGAGGAGAGCCATGCTGGGGACCAGGAATGAGAGGAGAGCCATGCTGGGGACCAGGAATGAGAGGAGAGCCATGCTGGGGACCAGGAATGAGAGGAGAGCCATGCTGGGGACCAGGAATGAGAGAAGAGCAATGCTGGGGACCAGGAATGAGAGGAGAGCCATGCTGGGGACCAGGAATGAGAGGAGAGCCATGCTGGGGACCAGAAATGAGAGGAGAGCCATGCTGGGGACAAGGAATGAGAGGAGAGCCATGCTGGGGACCAGGAATGAGAGGAAAGCCATGCTGGGGACAAGGAATGAGAGGAGAGCCGTGCTGGGGACCAGGAATGAGAGGAGAGCCATGCTGGAGACAAGGAATGAGAGGAGAGCCATGCTGGGGACCAGGGATGAGAGGAAAGCCATGCTGGGGACCAGGAATGAGAGGATAGCCATGCTGGGGACCAGGAATGAGAGGAGAGCCATGCTGGGGACCAGGGATCAGAGGAGAGCCATGCTGGGGACCAGGGATGAGAGCAGAGCCATGCTGGGGACCAGGAATGAGAGGAGAGCCATGCTGGGGACCAGGGATCAGAGGAGAGCCATGCTGGAGACCAGGGATGAGAGGAGAGCCATGCTGGGGACCAGGGATGAGAGGAGAGCCATGCTGGGGACAAGGTATGAGAGGAGAGCCATGCTGGGGACAAGGAATGAGAGGAGAGCCATGCTGGAGACCAGGAATGAGAGGAGAGCCATGCTGGGGACCAGGAATGAGAGGAGAGCCATGCTAGAGATGAGGGAAGAGAGGAGAGCAATGCTGGGGACCAGGAATGAGAGGAGAGCCATGCTGGGGACAAGGAATGAGAGGAGAGCCATGCTGGGGACAAGGGATGAGAGGAGAGTCATGCTGGAGACCAGGAATGAGAAGAGAGCCATGCTGGGGACCAGGGATCAGAGGAGAGCCGTGCTGGGGACCAGGAATGAGAGGAGAGCCATGCTGGGGACCAGGAATGAGAGGAGAACCATGCTGGGGACCAGGAATGAGAGGAGAGCTGTGCTTGGGACAAGGGATGAGAGGAGAGTCATGCTGGGGATAAGGAATGAGAGGAAAGCCATGCTGGGGACAAGGAATGAGAGGAGAGCCATGCTTGGGACCAGGAATGAGAGGAGAGCCATGCTGGGGACAAGGAATGAGAGGAGAGTCGTGCTGGGGACCAGGAATGAGAGGAGAGCTGTGCTTGGGACAAGGGATGAGAGGAGAGTCATGCTGGGGATAAGGAATGAGAGGAGAGCCATGCTGACATACTGACAAACTAGATGATGGGGACAGAAGTATAATAAAGGAGGAGGATTTCTGTCCCCGACCAGTAAAGACAAATAAGTGTATCCGGATTGGTGAAAGCCACAAAAGTGCTGGATGAAGGTGGTGCTGTGGATATCGCCTATCTGGACTTCAGCAAAGCCGCAGATACAGTTCCCCATAAAGAGCTGATAGAGAAGTTGGAGAAAATTGGACTAAATCCCTGGATAGTTCAGTGGATTTGTGGTTGGCTGAAGGATCAGAGGGTTGTTGTTAATGGTGAATATTCCGAGCAGAGACTGGTTACAAGTGGTGTGCCACAAGGGTCTGTTCTGGGTCCTATTCTTTTTAATATGTTTGTAAGTGACATAGGAGAAGGGTTGGTAGGTAAAGTTTGTCTGTTTGCTGACGACACAAAAGTGTGCAATAGGGTTGATATTCCTGGAGGTGTCAGTAATATGGAAAATGATTTCGCTTTGCTAGATAAGTGGTCCAAACAGTGGAAATTAAAGTTCAACGTTTCCAAATGTAAAATAATGCACTTGGGGAGGAGGAATCCTCTATCCGAGTATCACATCGGCAGTTCTGTGTTAAAAAAGGCTTCAGAAGAGAAGGATTTAGGGGTAATGATTTCTGACAGCCTTAAAATGAGTCACCAGTGCAACCAGGCGGTGGGGAAAGCAAATCCTATGCTGGGGTGTATATATATATATATATAATGGTAGGCTGGGGTGTATAGCTAGAGGTATAACCAGTAGGAAGAGAGAGATTGTGATCCCGCTGTATAGAGCTCTGGTGAGGCCACATCTGGAATACTGAGAGGAGAACCATGCTGGAGACCAGGTATGAGAGGAGAGCCATGCTGGGGATGAGGGATGAGAGGAGAGCCATGCTGGAGACCAGGAATGAGAGGAGACCCATGCTGGGGACAAGGAATGAGAGGAGACCCATGCTGGGGACAAGGAATGAGAGGAGAACCATGCTGGGGATGAGGGGTGAGAGGAGAACCATGCTGGGGATGAGGGGTGAGAGGAGAGCCGTGCTAGGGACCAGGGATGAGAGGAGAGCCATGCTGGGGACCAGGAATGAGAGGAGAGCCATGCTGGAGACCAAGAATGAGAGGAGAGCCATGCTTTGAACTAGGGATGAGAGGAAAACCATGCTGGAGACCAGGAATGAGAGGAGAACCATGCTGGAGATGAGGGATGAGAGCAGAGCCGTGCTGGGGATGAGGGATAAGAGAAGAGCCATGCTGGATACCAGGAATGAGAGGAGAACCATGCTGGGGACTAGAGAGGAGAGGAGAGACATGCTGGAGATGAGGGATGAGAGGGAACCATGCTGGGGACCAGGAATGAGAGGAGAGCTATGCTGGAGACCAGGAATGAGAGGATAGCCATGCTGGGGACCAGGAATGAGAGGAGAGCCATGCTGGGGACAAGGAATGAGAGGAGAACCATGCTGGGGATGAGAGGTGAGAGGAGAGCCATGCTGGGGACCAGGAATGAGAGGAGAGCTATGCTGGAGACCAGGAATGAGAGGTTAGCCATGCTGGGGACCAGGAATGAGAGGAGAGCCATGCTGGGGACAAGGAATGAGAGGAGAACCATGCTGGGGATGAGGGGTGAGAGGAGAGCCATGCTGGGGACAAGGAATGAGAGGAGAACCATGCTGGGGATGAGGGGTGAGAGGAGAGCCATGCTGGGGACAAGGAATGAGAGGAGAGCCGTGCTGGGGATGAGGGGTGAGAGGAGAGCCGTGCTGGGGACCAGGGATGAGAGGAGAGCCATGCTTTGAACCAGGGATTAAAGGAAAGCCATGCTGGGGACAAGGAATGAGAGGAGAGCAATGCTGGGGACCAGAGACTTATCATGCCTAAGACCAGGACTATGCTAAAGACAATAAATAGGATAGTGGGAACCATGATGACCATGAATGAGAAGGAAGCCATGCTGGAGACTAAGAATGACAGACGGCCATATTTGAGACCAGAAGTGAGATGGGTACCACACTGGGGACAAGAAATAAGAGTTTGGAAAACCATGATGGAGACCAAGAATGAGAGGGGAGTCATACTTAAGGTGTAGTGAGCTCTAATGATGAGAGGATGAGCCATGCTGGCAACTAGAACAGGCGGGGGAATCATTCTGGAAATCAGGATTGGGAGGAGAGTCATGCTGGGAACCAGGACTGGGAGGAGAGTTATGCTGGGAACCAGGACTGGGAGGAGAGTTATGCTGGGAACCAGGACTGGGAGGAGAGTCATGTTGTGAACCAGGACTGGGAGGGGAGTCATGCTGTGAACCAGGACTGGGAGGAGAGTCATGCTGGGAACCAGGACTGGGAGGAGAGTCATGCTGGGAACCAGGACTGGGAGGGGAGTCATGCTGGGAACCAGGATTGGGAGGAGAGTCATGCTGGGAACCAGGACTGGGAGGAGAGTCATGCTGTGAACCAGGACTGGGAGAAGAGTCATGCTGGGAACCAGGACTGGGAGGAGAGTCATGCTGTGAACCAGGACTGGGAGAGGAGTCATGCTGGGAACCAGGACTGGGAGAAGAGTTATGCTGATGACCAGAAAGGAGAGGATGATCCAGCCTGGAGACCAGACCGGCATTTGACACATCATGATTTCTTGTCTCTTTTATTATTATTGGTCCATTTCAGTGCTTTACATGTTTGCCTATTCCATTTCACACTGTAACCTGCAGTCTATACGACAGCTTAAACATTTTATCATGTTTGAGGTCAAAAAACATGGAATAAATCAAATAAACAAATCTAAACAGGTAATTAAATAATATAAAATAGTAAGGCGGTGATTCCTGTTACTTTGCTCGGTCCACACCATGTGACCAGCGGTATTTCTGAATATTGGGGTTAACCTCATGTCTTCCAGATGCGGTAGACGACGTCTCGGCGCTTATAATTGGGAAAATGAAAACGTGGAAATATTTTTACAATAAAAACAGCAGGGGAGACGTAATTGGCGCTTTCCATGGAAAAAGCATTCAGCGGCTAAATCCCGTCAATACTGCCCTGACACATTTTCTGGGAGTGCGGCAGGAGCCGTCCGCCACCATTACCGACACAAATTGTGCTTTTAGAAGGGCTGAGCCGAGAATAGAGAGTTCACCTCAATTGTTCGAGCGCTCATCCTGATGGACGGAGCCGCAAGAAGAAAGAGAGACCTGAATAACCTTAGAGAAATCCTGCTCTCCTAGGAATAGTCACACACTCACATCTGCTCTATGCTTGGATGCACTATAAAAACACGATAAGGACTACAGGTACCAGGGGGACAAGACATAAGCCAAATGCAAATGCAGAAAATCCTGGAATAGGATATGGCGCTATTATTAATGCACATAATTATACTGCTAACGGGGGATTACCAAAGTGTTGTTGGCCAATAAAGGTATCACTACTAAAATACTTTGATCAAAAGTATTTATCATATGCTATATGCTATTTTTTCTAAGTGGAATTATACAAACAGTACCAGTTTACAGGGGACAAATATTACCCCCACATACTGACTAACTCCACCATATACTGACGAATACCCCCACATACTGACTAATACACCCACATAATGACTAACCCCACCATATACTGACTAATACCCCCATATACTGACTAATACAACCATATACTGACAAATACCCCCACATACTGACTAATACCACTACATACTGACTAATACCCCCATATACTGACTAATACCCCCACATACTGACTAATACACCCACATAATGACTAACCCCACCATATACTGACTAATACCCCCACATACTGACTAATACTGACTAATACACCCACATAATGGCTAACCCCACCATATACTGACTAATACCTCCACATACTGACTAACTCCACCATATACTGACAAATACCCCCACATACTGACTAATACACCCACATAATGACTAACCCCACCATATACTGAATAATACCCCCACATACTGACTAACTCCACCATATACTGACAAATACCCCACATACTGACTAATACCATTACATACTGACTAATACCTCCACATACTGACTAGTACCCCCACATACTGACTAATACACCCACATAATGACTAACCCCACCATATACTGACTAATACACCCATATACTGACTAATACAACCATATACTGACAAATACCCCCACATACTGACTAATACCACTACATACTGACTAATACCCCCACAAACTGGGTAATACCACCGCATACTGACTAATACCACCGCATATGACTAATACCACCACATACTAATACCCACACATACTGACTAACACCCCCACATACTGACTAATACCACCATATACTGACTAATACCACCACTGCTACGGAATAAAATCCACTGTTCAAAGACCAAAATCACCTCATACAGTGACCCTATAGCAGCAGATATCAGCTCTACACCATAAATGATTACAGTGCAGTTACAGCCAATGACTCACAGGGGGCTTCTTCTTTGAGTGAATCACAGGATGCTTCTTCTGCAATCACAGTTGCTCTCTTTGACTCTTCCTCTCCATCTGGCCTGGGCCATCATGAGGACTTCTCTCAGCCATGAGTCGTCCCCGTAGGATCTGCTAGACAAACATTTTAGGCTCCTCACTCATGCACCATAATCCCCCACATCTATACTGACCTATCTGTGCCCTCATATAGTGGTTAGTTCCCTGTGTACCCATACATACCCATGTAGACCCTTCTGTGCCCCCATTAGGCCCCTCTGTGCCACTATGTAGTAGTAACCCCCCTTTCTGTGCATCTCTATAGTATTTAGGCCTCCCTGTGCAGCTCCCATGTAGTAATAGGCCCCTGGGTGCAGTCACCATATAGTTAAGCAGCTCATCTATAGGTCCTCTGTCCAGCCTCTGTAGTATAGTTTCACCCTCATTCAGCCTCTTCAATATTGACCCCTTTTTGCAGTATAGCCCTTTGTCCATCCTCTGTAATACAGGCCTATCTTTGCAGTATAGCTCCCCCCCTTTGTCCAGTCCCTGTGTAGTATATGCCCGTCTGTGCAGTACAGCTCCATCTGTACTAATAGCTCCCCTTTGTGCATCCTCTGTAGTATAGCCCACCTTTGTCCAGCCTCTGTAATATAGGCCCCCTGTAGTATAGCCCCCCCCCCGTAAGATAGCCCCTCTGTTGTATAGCCCCCTCTTTGTAATAAAGCCCCCCATAGTATAGCCTCCTTTTGTAATAAGGCCCCCCCATAGTATAACCCCCTCTTTGTAATAAATTCCCCTGTAGAATAGCCCCCCTTTGTCCAGCCTTTGTAGTATAGCCCCCCCCCTTGTTCTGCCTCTGAAATATAGACCCCTCTGTGCAATATAGCTCCCCTGTAGTATAGCCCCCCTCCCTTGTCCAACCTCTGTCACATAGCCCCCTAAAGTGAAATTGGTCACTTGGTCACACTTGCCTAGGGATCTTGAACTTGAATGCCAGATCCCCGGTAAGGTTCCCCTTTAGCTGTGGGTCCTCTCGCCGCAAAAGGCGGTGGCGGCGGCCTTACACAGCCCCTACCCGGGAGAACTCACAGTAAAGGAGCAGCACCCAGGAGCCCTTTCACAGTTCACTGTCTAGTTCAGGGGTGGGGAACCTTGGCCCTCCAGGTGTTGCAAAACTACAACTCCCATCATGCTGAAGCTTTGGCATGATGGGAGTTTTACAACAGCTGGTTCCCTACCCCTGGTCTAGTGGGATCTCTATAAATCTTTATGCAGTGTTCTTCCCCATGCAGATAGCTGCTATCTCTGTGTCACTGCAAGCACCGAAACAGTAATCACCTCTCCAAGTAGGAATCCTGTAACGGCTGCCTGGCCAGTGGGAGCTGTGTCATATGCTGGGTGAACTCGGCCTAAGGCTATGTTCACACTACGTAAAACAACGGCCGTAGTTTTCACCGCAAAACTACGGCCGTTGTTTTGAGGAAGATACGATATAGCAATTTGTACGAACTACGGTCGTACAATGCACACATCGTATAAGACTACGGCCGTAGTTCGTACGGACCCGTGAAAAATGAACGTCATTTATTTGCGGCCGGCTGTGAATTTCAATGCGGCCGCACACGTAAAATTTATTTCGGCCAAATTAAACCTGATTTTAATGTAAAAAATTTACTGAGTCGTTTATTGGGCTAGTCGCAGTATTTCAATTAAATGACATGTTTCAGCCCGATTAAAAACATGCTAGGAGGCAATATTAAACACGACCAGCCCGTATGCTCGCAATTCTACGGCCGTTGTTTTGACCACAAATTTCCGGCTGGTGAAAACAACGGCCGTTGTTTTACGTAGCGTGAACATAGCCTAAATCTGTATGCAAAGATTGTCCCCATGCAGGTAGCCACGCTCTCTGTGTCACTGCAAGCAGGGTATCAGTTCTGCGATCGGCCCCTCCAAACGTGGACCCTTTCATCGTACCTGTATAGCATGCGGGAGCTTTCACTGTAAAGACAAAGACGCCGATTGCTTTCACATACGGATATATTCCCATGTCGCTATTTTTAGAACAAACGTAAATAGGAAATAAGAACAATGGAATCCACGGCTCAGTAAAGGCCGTTCCCATTCGCCGAGCACTTTCCCACTGCACCTAATTGCAGATGATTTCAGCTGCGGAGGCTCCTGTGACCTGGAGTGGCAGACAGCCCATACAGCTAATGCATATTACATATTAATGCACTTGGTTAAGCTTTGTTCCCTAGATTAAGAGTCTCTTATGTAGAAGAATTGAGCTAACTACTAAATCAATGGGGAAATGACTTTAATTTCCTCTGTGCTGCGTCCTACTACGAGGAAGAAGGATATGAAAATCTGTGTAACTTGTTTCCATGTATAACATGAGAACTGATGACATGAACCCGGATATATGACAATGAGGCCACTGACAATACAACCTGCTCATTGATGTCTTATATTACCCTCATGGTTACAGTCCAGTTACAGTTTAAAAATAAATAGACAGCTACTTTCTTTAAAAACAGCGCCACACATGTCTTCAGGTTGTTTGCAGTATTACAACTCAGCTCCATGGACTTCAGTGTCAGAGCAGGAGAGGTTTACTATGGGGATTTGCTGCTGCTCTGGGCAGTTCCTGACATGGACAGAGTCGGCAACAAAAAGCACTGTGTCAGACTGGAAGGACTACACCACTTTCTGCAGGACATACAGCAGCTGATAAGTACTTAGGTACTGGAAGACTGGAGATTTTTAAAAAGAATTAATGTACAAATAAATATATATATACACATATCAAGCCGGAATATCCCTTTATAGATATTAGGGGGTCCTCTAGACTTTGCATCCTCTAAAGGTTTGTTTACATTGGATGCTACATTTAGTAGGCCTAGATTGGTTAAAGCCTCTGGATGTGAATAGGAGTGTTGCCGCTCACTGACAGCAAACAGATATAAGTGAAAAATTTGGCAACCAATCAGGTCCAGCTCTTCATGGCGGCCAATCAGATTCCAGCTCTTCATGGCGGCCAATCAGATTCCATTTCTTCATGGCAGCAAATCAGATTCCAGCACTTCGTTGTGGCCAATGATATTCCAGCTCTTCATGGCGGCCAATCAGATTCCATTTCTTCATGGCAGCCAATCAGATTTCAGCTCTTCATGGCAGTCAATCAGATTCCAGCTCTTCATGGCAGCCAATCACATTCCAGCTCTTCATGGAAGCCAATCAGATTCCATTTCTTCATGGCAGCCAATCAGATTACAGCTCTTCATGGTGGCCAATCAGATTCCAGTTGTTTATGGCGGCCAATCAGATTCCAGTTGCTTATGGCGGCCAATCAGATTTCAGCTCATCATGGTGGTCAACCAGATTCCAGTTCTTCATGGCGGCCAAGCAGATTCCAGTTCTTCATGGCAGCCAATCAGATTCCAGTTCTTTATGGCGGCCAATGAGATTCCAGCTCTTCATGGCGGCCAATCAGATTCCATCTCGTCATGGCGGCCAATCAGATTCCAGCTCTTCATGGCGGCCAATCACATTCCATCTCTTCATGGCGGCCAATCAGATTCCAGCTCTTTATGGCGGCCCATCCTTGGCTTCTCTCTTGCACCAGTCATGGTGAATCCGCGTTCCAGCTCCTTCTCCTCGTCGCCCTCTCAGCTCAGGAATTATCGTCCGCTTTCCATGGAAATTGAAAGAAAAAAAGAAGAATGTGAAATTTCTAAGGGAATAATGACAAGGACGGCTCGGTATTGTGAGCGAGGAGCTGCGGCTCCATTACAGGATGACAGACACAGGGAGCAGATAAGGAGACGTCAGATAGAGAAACCGATAAGGTCTCTGCGGAGGTGAACAGTCTGGAGGACACTGGAAGAAGGAGAAGAAGAGTCTCTGGATGTGAGATAACGGGGTAATTACCGAGTGGGAGGATAATGGAAACCGCTTATTATATGAAAATTATCATCATCCAGGACCGACCCCGAGAGAGTCAGTTATATGTACAACATGGGGGAAATACAAATCATAGTCAGGGAATGTCTGCTGGGCGGCCTATATACCTCCTCACCCCCCAAATCTGACCACACACCTTAATAACTGACAGCGAAATAATATCCCTGTAATTAGGAGCAGTATAAGGGTGCCTTCACACCTACCGGATCCACAGCGGATCTCACTTCTGCGGATTCGAAGCGAGAACCGCTGCAGATCCGGTATCAATTCACCCCTATGATAGCACATATTCGCAGAGGGATTAACATCCCGCTGTGAATATGTGCCGCCGCCGCATGCCCCATCCCCGGTGGCGGCACATCCCCCCGTCCCGGCCACATCCCCCCATCAGCCCATCTCCGGCCTGCTGACGCAAGCATACATTGCCTGCTCGGCGGCGCCGCTGCAGTGAGGCTCCCGGCTCCGGTCCCGCTCAGCTGATCTGAGCGGGACCGGAGCTGGCAGCCTGACTGCAGCCGCGCCGCCAAGCAGGTACTGTATGCTTTCGGCCGGGATGGGGGGATGTGCCGCCACCGGGGATGGGGGATGCGACGGCGGGGCTGCGGGCACCAGGGAGTTAAAGCACATATTCACAGCGGGATGTCAATCCCGCTACGAATATGTGCTATCATAGGGGTGAATTGATACCGGATCCGCATCGGTTCTCGCTTTGAATCCGCAGAATTGAGATCCGCTGTGGATCCGGTACGTGTGAAGGCACCCTTATAGTAGTTTTATTCCTGTATATAGGAGCAGTATTATAGTAGTTATATCCCTGTATATAGGGAGCAGTATTATAGTAGTTATATTCTTGTATATAGGGAGCAGTATTATAGTAGTTATATTATTTTATATAGAAGCAGTATTATAGTAGTTATATTGCTGTATATAGGAGCAGTATTATAGTAGTTATATTCTTGTATATAGGGGCAGTATTATAGTAGTTATATTCTTGTATATAGGGAGCAGTATTATAGTAGTTATATTATTTTATATAGAAGCAGTATTATAGTAGTTATATTGCTGTATATAGGAGCAGTATTATAGTAGTTATATTCCTGTATATAGGAGCAGTATTATAGTAGTTATATTCCTGTATATAGGGGGCAGTATTATAGTAGTTATATCCCTGTATATAGGAGTATAGTAGTTATATTCCTGTATATAGGAGCAGTATTATAGTAGTATATTCCTGTATATAGGAGCAGTATTATAGTAGTTATATTCTTGTATATAGAGGCAGTATTATAGTAGTTATATTCTTGTATACAGGAGCAATATTATAGTAGTTATATTCTACTGAGAATGGAACGGCTGCACATCCCATCTATGGCTGATACTAATGCCGCTAGGCCTATATTAAAAATTAACACCAGAGTGTCTGTATATGAATTGATCAAGCCATATTGCCCCGTGTACCACCGCGCAGGTCCTCTGGTCCACACGGGTCCCTACGTTAACTCCACACCGTGTCGGTCAGCGACCGCCAACCCCGCAAAGCGTGCACATGCAGGGAAGGGAGGCCATGGAACGGCCCTGCCACCCCAATGTCACAGGACCAGACCCAAAAAGCCCCACGAGAACCCGGCCAGCACCACCGGCGGGGAAGGCTGCCCCCAAACGACACAAGTATGGATATGGTATTACACTTACCATTGCTGCTCTCACAGAATGGGGAAGACATAGGGTCCAGACATGTGAGCACAGGCATATCCTGCTAATTTTGGTCATGTGGGTCTTATAAAGGAGTGCGAGCTGTTCAGAGAGGGAGAACTGTGAAACACGAACTGGAGAGAATGGAACGGCTGCACATCCCATCTATGGCTGATACTAATGCCGCTTGGCTCCCATGGCCCCCGTTCCCTGGCTGTGCACGCCTGCGGGGTTGGTGGCCACTGACTGGCACGGTGTGGACTTCGTGTAGGGACCCATGTGTATCAGATACCGGCACGAGGTACATGGGGCAGTATGGCTTGATCAATTCATACACAAAATTCTGTTCTGTTTTTTATTTAGCCTAGCGGCACTAGTATCAGCCATAGGTGTGAGGTGCAGCACTCTGTTTCTTCCCTGAACCGCATTTTGTTTCTCTCTTTTCTCCGTGTTTTGCACTCCTCCTGGTGAGACCCACATGACCGCAATTAGCAGGAGACACCTGAGTGCACATGGTTTTAATCCCTCCTGTTTTTTCCCATTCTGTCTGCAGCTATGGTGAGCGCAATACCTCATCCAGACTTGTGCTGTTTGGGGGCGACCTTCTCCGACCGGCGGTGCTGGCAGGGTTCTGGTGTGGTGTTTTTGGGTCTGGTCCTGTGGCATGGGGGTCGCAGGGCCGTCCCATGGCCCCCGTTCCCTGGCTGTGCACGCCTGCGGGGTTGGTGGCCACTGACTGGCACGGTGTGGACTTAGTGTAGGGACCCATGTGTATCAGATACCGGCACGAGGTACATGGGGCAGTATGGCTTGATCAATTCATACACAAAATTCTGATGTGTTTTTTATTTAGCCAAGCGGCACTAGTATCAGCCATAGGTGTAAGGTGCAGCACTCTTTTTCTTCATTGAACCGCATTATAGTAGTTATATTCTTGTATATAGGGAGCAGTATTATAGTAGTTATATTCTTGTATATAGAAGCAGTATTATAGTAGTTATATTCCTGTATATAGGAACAGTATTATAGTAGTTATATTCCTGTATATAGGAGCAGTATTATAGTAGTTATATTCTTGTATATAGGAGCAGTATTATAGTAGTTATATTCCTGTATATAGGAGCAGTATTATAGTAGTTATATTCTTGTATATAGGAGCAGTATTATAGTAGTTATATCCCTGTATATAGGAGCAGTATTATAGTAGTTATATTCTTGTATATAGGAGGCAGTATTATAGTAGTTATATTCTTGTATATAGGAGCAGTATTATAGTAGTTATATTCTTATATATAGGAGCAGTATTATAGTAGTTATATTCTTGTATATAGGAGCAGTATTATAGTAGTTATACTCTTGTATATAGGAGCAGTATTATAGTAGATATATTCTTGTATATAGGAGCAGTATTATAGTAGTTATATTCCTGTATATAGGAGCAGTATTATAGTAGTTATATTCTTGTATATAGGAGCAGTATTATAGTAGTTATATTCCTGTATATAGGAGCAGTATTATAGTAGTTATATTCCTGTATATAGGAGCAGTATTATAGTAGTTATATTCTTGTATATAGGAGCAGTATTATAGTAGTCATATTCTTGAACATATGAGCAGTAGTATGGTAATTATATTGTTCTACAGAAGGGGCAGTATTATACCAGAAAATTCTACATGCCCAACATAGTAAATCTGTCTCCTGATGTCTATTAGTGGGTTGTTTGGATATCTGCCACATACACTAATCTCCTTTATATAGACATTCGGTATGATTAATATGCTTCACGTCACTGTGGATATGATATGTTCGTAGTCGTCTTCAGCCTCTATGGATAATTGTGGCTATACGGAGCTGCTGACTGTATCAGCATATTGTTTAGTAAACAGCTACACTGTATATATATATATATATATACCACCAGTTGATACATTGCTTTTCTGATCTCCAGGGTCTCACATATGATATGGCTACAGACAGATGTTGGGCTCCATCCAGCCTTCTCCTCTGTCTTCGCCTTCCTTTGCCCTTTTGTCCTCTTCTTCTTCTTCTGCCAGTGCTGCCTCCCTCCCTCCTCCAGCAATCCCTTCACCACACACAGTCGCACTGCAGAAACTCTTCATGTCTCCGTCCTTGGCTTCTTCCTTCTTACAGATGTTAATAAGACTGGAGATCTCAGTGGATGTTGGTGTAATGTTCCCTCTAAGTCTCGTTCTCTCTCCACTTTCTCCTCTATGGATCCGCTATGCTGCCAGCTGACTGGCGAATAATCCCAGGTAAGAGGAGAGACACCAGCCTGACACTTAAGATTCATTAATTCTTAGAAAATTGCTGAAGTTACAATTGATATATGATAACTTGAATTTTCTTCCTCATTGTGCATTAATAAACTGAATACTGATGTAGCAGAGCTGACTTAGTCGTTGAATACTGATGTAGCGGAGCTGACTTGGTCATTGAATACTGATGTAGCAGAGCTGACTTGGTCATTGAATACTGATGTAGCAGAGCTGACTTGGTCATTGAATGCTGATGTAGCGGAGCTGACTTGGTCATTGAATACTGATGTAGCAGAGCTGACTTAGTCGTTGAATACTGATGTAGCAGAGCTGAATTGGTCATTGAATACTGATGTAGCAGAGCTGACTTGGTCATTGAATACTGATGTAGCAGAGCTGACTTGATCATTGAATACTGATGTAGCGGAGCTGACTTGGTCATTGAATACTGATGTAGCAGAGCTGACTTGGCCATTGAATACTGATGTAGCAGAGCTGAAGTGGTTATTGAATACTGATGTAGCAGAGCTGAAGTGGTCATTGAATACTGATGTAGCAGAGCTGAAGTGGTCGTTGAACTATTTGCGTTGTTCTGGAATACAAATTCATATGTAATTTGACAGTGATCTGAACCAAATGACAAGCCCAGCTCTGCTACATCTGTAACTCCCAATAATTCTATCAGCAAAGAGTTAATCCCAGGTTGTAGGGTTCTTAGGCGATCCTGTTTGTCTCCTGTTAGAGAGAGAGAGAGCGCTTCCTTATCTTCGTCTCAATGTCACATTGCCTTTGTATTGATCATTGTATATAAGACCTTATTGATTTTGCTATAGTAGCTGAATAGGATTTATTTTGGGGGTCGGTAATTAAGATGACCCCCCCCTCTCTTCCTTCTTGAGAGGGGTCGGAGTGATACTAGATGTGTTTTATGATGTTAGTCTGTGGCTCATATATCAGAATATGAGGTAACTTCAGGATTATGTAATGAGTTGTAAGCAGGTTGTGTAAGACTTTATACACACTGGCGGGTATAGAACACCATGGTATCAGGCTTCCTCTATAATAGTTCCATTTCTGGTTCACACCCACTGATGGTCTTATTGGAGTTTCTATTCATTTGTAGAGAGTCCATCAGGTCAATGTTTCTGAGAATAATGTTCTTATAAATAAAGATTGTATAGTAAGTATGCACAGTATATAGAAGTGATGGATGGAGAAGAGCTGGCCCCCTAGGTTGCATTTCCATTTATAAAATACCCCCTTCTATTGTACCATGTAGTGCCCAAATAATACAGCACACCAATACACACCATTACTTTCCCAGAAAATTGCCCATATAATATTAACCGGTCAATAAAAAGTACACATCCCTAAGTCCTAAAGGCAGTGGGTATCTTTTTAAAGCAAACCTGTCATTAGAATTATATTTATTATATTATTATTTATTTATATTTATTATATTGTTATTTATTTTATTTATATTTTTATATTATTATTTATTTTATTTATATTTATTTTATTATTATTATAATATATTTTATTTTATTTATATTTACTATATTATTATTCATTTTATTTATATTTATTATATTATTTATATTTTTTATATTATTATTTATTTTAAGAAATCAGTAGCAGTTATAATACCGAGCAGTTTTGCAGTATACTCTCTTTATTTATTTATTTTGAGTTTTCTATGTTTAAGTCAATGTTTTACATACGGCCAAACTGTGCTCCATGCTTCCTCTGTGCTGATATCTGGTCTTTTCTCTGTTCAAAAAAAGAGACCAAACACAGGAAGTCCCCGTTCTTTGCTGCTTATAAAAGGAAAGACACTGGGGACAAGCGAATGTACATTATAAGTGAAGCACTTTGCTAGGCTTGTCGGTCGGCTGCCTTTGAACCTTGCTGCTCCTCTCTGCACCCATATGCAGACAGAACAACGGATGTGTGAATGTAGCCTTACCATGCTCTTTTTTTATGTAACAATTCAGTCAGTAAAATATCACTGTGTGGTTACAGAGGTTTTGAAGCTATGTAACGGGAGAGCTGACCATACAATGCAAGCACCCCCAGGATTCTCGGCTAGTGAATGTGGATGTGCAGCAGCTGTACACATGTGCAGTGAAGGGAGACACCTAGTGGCCAGGTGTATAAAATTGATTTAAACACAGAAAATTAAAAAAAAAAATAATAATAAAGAGTATATTGCAAAACTTTGCTTAAAAAAAGATTTTTGCGACAGTGCTTCTTTAAGTGATATATCTGCTTTTCTTTTTATCTACGAGTGAGTTGCCCTCCATGTACGCTCTCCCTACTGTCCATGGGGCCCATGTGACCGCAGGCTGGTTACAGACTGTTGTGGGTGCCCATCCATAGCCCTGTGCAACAGTCACAAACAGGGCCGGCATCAGCACGAGGCTTACCCAGGTAAGTGCCTGGGCCCACAGTGTGTCTAGGGGCCCAGAGAGGGAAGGGGGCCCAGTGTTTGAATGTTCAGCCTGGTCACTGTAGTGCAGGGTGAGTGCTGACCAGTCATTGTCTCAGCAGTGTCTGTGTCAGTAATTGGTGTTTGTGTATGTTAGTGGTGTCTCAGGTGATTGTGCATAGTGTGTGGATGATGAGTGCATAGTGGATGCATGTGGGGCCCACTGAGGCTGTCACTTGAGAGCCCCCCAAAAACCTATAGCGTCTCTGGTCACAAAATATTCTCTGAATGTCTTAACTAGTGTTGAGCGAGCATGCTCAGTGTTAGAAAGTGCCTGAGATTTGTAATTTACTTCTGTTTAAACATCTCCAGTCTTCCAAGACTTACCAGCTGCTGTATGTCCAGTGGGAAGTGGTGTATTCTTTCCAGTCTGACACACTACTCTCTCCTGCCACCTCTGTCCATGTCAGGAACTGTCCAGATGAGCAGCAAATCCCCATAGAAAACCAGAAAACCTCTCCTGCTCTCCATACTGGAAAGAATACACCACTTCCTGCAGGACATACAGCAGCTGATAAGTACCCGAAGATTTTTTTTAATAGAAGAAAATTACAAATCTCTGGCACTTTGTGTCACCGGTTGACTTAAAATCAAAAAATTTGGGTGAACAACCCCTTTAACTTGCCGGAGTTTGACCTAAATGTACAGGTCTTTAGCCAGTAGCTTGAAAGCAAGCAGAGATCTTACAAATGGGGAAGAAATGCAAAGATCCAGAATGTTTTCCACGCTGGGTGAGCTTTATTAACGTAAAACTGAAAAGCCCTTGAAGCGCGGAGTCAGTGATCTGTAACCACAGAGGGAAGCGGCGGACTCCATATTCACAGATGAACGTGTCACATTGCTGGCAGTGTCTGCATGGCTGATGCCCTCAATCTTCCCAATGCTCAGTCAGCGGCACTGCAGGAGATATATGGAAGTATCCGCCAAGATCAGGAGATGCTGCCAGTGTCTTGTGGCTTCTCACAAACTTCTTATTGCAGTCACATTCATTTCTATTAGTTGGCAGGAAGCTCAGATTCTTCTATGGCTGACTAGAGGGTTATGCTATTCCTACAGTGGGGATTTAAAGGAATACTGCAGGGTCATCTGATACATGGTGCAATACCACACATATATACCTCTGCTGCTTTGTATACAAGCACTCAAGTTTGTTTTTTGCCCATATAATGCACAACGACAACCAGTATTATTACAGTGCCATCTGTTTCATACCAGCTCTGCTGCATGTATACATTTCATTACTATAGTTATAAGGCAGTATTACAGTAGTTATATACTTGTATACACGGGCAGTATTATAGTAGTTATATTCCTGTATATAGGAGCAGTATTATAGTAGTTATATTCTTGTATATAGGGAGCAGTATTATAGTAGTTATATTCCTGTATATAGGAGCAGTATTATAGTAGTTATATTCCTGTATATAGTAGCAGTATTATAGTAGTTATATTCTTGTATATAGGAGCAGTATTATAGTAGTTATATTCTTGTACATAGGAGCAGTATTATAGTAGTTATATTCTTGTATATAGGGGGCAGTATTATAGTAGTTATATTCCTGTATATAGTAGCAGTATTATAGTAGTTATATTCCTGTATATAGGAGCATTATTATAGTAGTTATATTCTTGTACATAGGAGCAGTATTATAGTAGTTACATTCTTGTATATAGGAGCAGTATTATAGTAGTTATATTCCTGTATATACGGTGCAGTATTATAGTAGTTATATCCCTGTATATAGGGGGCAGTATTATAGTAGTTATATTCCTGTACATAGGGGCAGTATTATAGTAGTTATATTCCTGTATATAGGAGCAGTATTATAGTAGTTATATTGCTGTATATAGGAGCAGTATTATAGTAGTTATATTCCTGTATATAGGAGCAGTATTATAGTAGTTATATTCTTGTATATAGGAGCAGTATTATAGTAGTTATATACAGTCCAACGAAGAAAAAATGTATTCAGCACTCACCGGTTACTGTAAATCAGGCTTGTATCTTTATTTCACATAAAATGTGCAGGCGGGGAGGAGGAGGGTGCGCGGCGTATCTCAAATGGCGACGGCCGTTTCTGGCCTCTCGGGCCTGTCGTCTAGCCAGGAGCAGTATTATAGTAGTTATATTCCTGTATATAGGAGCAGTATTATAGTAGTTATATTGCTGTATATAGGAGCAGTATTATAGTAGTTATATTCCTGTATATAGGAACAGTATTATAGTAGTTATATTCCTGTATATAGGGGTATAGGGGGCAGTATTATAGTTATATATATATATATATATATATATATATATATATATAGTACATAACAGCATTCTTATAGTACTGTACATTGAGTAGCATATTGAGTTTTTCATGTTCTTCTAGATATAATATCTATCTAATTCTTAAAAGAACTGCAGAAGGAAGCCCACCCAGTACCAATTGAAGGTGGTTTGACACTGGGTGGCCCCTTCCACCTGCAGTACTGAGGGTCGCTGGTGGACAGGGATGAGACGGTGTTGCAGCATGGGGTTAGTAGGGTACAGGTTATATTATCTGTATATTTTCAGCACAGTGTAATATCTATGGTTCGGGCATTTTTCAGCCTAATTTCTCCATCCTTTTCATATTCATTTCAGCCATAAGATTAAATTGTTCAGTACATTTCATTGCATTGTCTCGTCCCGCTAATGGTCTGATAATGGATCATTGTGATCCTCATTCATTACCCTGTGTTTTAGCCCTGGCCTATAATCTGATATGTGCACCTGATGGAGAACATTGCTGCTTTAGCTAATTGAACTGGCTATTGAATATACTCTAAATGGCTCCGATTCTGTTTGATCGGAACCTTAAATTTAATTAAACCTTGCAGTTTGTTTCATTTGCCAAAATTATACATCAGCTGTGAATGTAGAATAAATGGTAAATGGTAGAAAATATGAGTTAAGTCAGCTACAGTGCAGAAGGCCTATTATAACAAATGGTAAGCAGGGCAATAGCCCTGGGCACCATGTCCTAGTGAGCCCCAAAAAGAACAAGCACCCCAACACCTCTGGACTATAGTACATGATTTAACTAGCCCCTTCTTTCATTATATAGTAGTTAGGCATCTCAGTGCCCCCATATAGTTGTTAGTCCCCTCTGTCTTCCAATACAGTTACTCCCCTCTGTCTCCATATAGTAATTAGGTCTTTTCTGTGCCTCCATATAGTAACTAAGCCCTTTTTTGCCTTCATACAGTTATACATTAATCTGCTTCCATCTAGTATAGACGCCCACTGTGCCCCCATATAATAGTTAGAACCCTATGCCTACATAAAGTAGTTAGACTCCTCTTTATCCCTATATCCCCCATATAATAATTAGGCCTCTCTGTACTCCCATATAGTAGTTAGGCCTCTCTGTGCCACTGTATTTTATAGGTGCTCTCTGTGCCCTCTCTTCATATAACAGGTCCCCCCTATAATAGTTAGGCAGCCTCTGTACCCTGTGCCCCATATAGTAGTTAGGTTCTGCTGTGTTTATATAGTAGGTAGACCCTTCTGTGCATCCAAATAGTAGTTAGGCCTCCCTGTGTAGGTAAGCCTGGTATATAGTATCCCCAATATCCCCATGTAGCCAATTACCCCTCCCCCCAAGTAGTCCTCCTTGTAGGTAGGCATCTCTCTGTAATTAACCCCCCTCCACCCTGCCAATAGTAATCCTCCCAGTATGTAGTATTCCCCATGTAATAAGTCCCCTGTTGGCTATCCGTAAACTTCACAAACTTCACATGTACCTTCTGATTCAATGAAAAAAATAAAACCTTTTTTTCCTGCTCTATCATTGATCAATGTAAAGTGTACTTTTGCTTTGCAGCACCCCTAGTGGAGATATTACATATCTTCCACTAAAATTACAGAATGCCCATTGTTTTTAATGGACACACTTTTAACATACCCTTCAAATTGCCTGTAAAAAAAGGTTCAGGAAAGTAGACAATCGGACCCCACTTCAATGCAGTATAATGTTACAGAACTAGCCATCTTCTCCGCTGATGTAGCAGCGCTGTATGGGGTCCGTTCTACAGCAGTAATAGTGCCAGCCTGGCTACAAGCACTGGGCAAGTAGCCCCGGCCTAAATGCTGCTGGCACTGTGATATCGAGCCCCTGGCTCCCCCTGTAATTACACAGATTAGTCAGCACAGGGTCTGATCCAGTGGCTGCACGCAATGCTCCTCCTGCCTAAGGCCAGACAGACAGACAGTTTATGCCGCATGGTTGTACAAAGTGGATTTCCTATTAAAACCCATTGAAAGAATCTGAATCAAGCAGTGAATGCAAATACTGTATGTCCTTGCCTGGGCGAGACCTCTGACAGCAACCATATGGATTGTCATTGCCAATACATGAGAAAATATGACTTTACTGAAAGAGTAGTAGATGCTTAGAACAAACTTCCAGCAGAGGTGGTTGGTAAATCTACGATAACAGAATGTAAACCTGCCTGGTATATCTATCTATCTATCCTAAGATAATAAGAAGCGAAATACTAAAAGGCCAAATAGATGGAGCAGGGGGGTTTCTTCTGCCGACAATCGTCTATGTTTCTAATGTTAATGGTGGTACAATAGGCTATAGTGTAGTATAATCTAAGCACACCAGACACATACACATTAGTGCTCCCTGCTGCCACCTACAGGTGAACTACCAGAACTGTCCAGTGAAGGGGGGGGGGGGAGGGGGGTCTATTCTAACCCTCTTCATCAGGGATGGGGAACCTTCAGCCTTCAAGCTATTGCTAAACTACAATTCCCACATTCCCATGCCCAGACAGCCAAAGCTAAAGCTTATATATATATATATATCCCCATCCCTGCTCTACACCAACCAATCATTGCACTCAATAGTTAGTTTATTGGGGATAGCAACCCCTTAGCTGTCTGTGTCTTTGTGGACCTCCAGTTGATCCAACCAGTGTAATATCTCAGGGATTTATCTATTTCAGGAAATAGACTCTCCAATGCACTGAGCACAGGTTAGCTCCGTGCCGTATATATAATAATTGTCCGTATACAGACAGCTACATCATCTGAGGTTAGCTCCATGCCGTATATATAGTAATTGTCCGTATATAGACAGATACATTATCAGAGGTTAGCTCCATGCCGTATATATAATAATTGTCCGTATGCAGACGGATACATTATCAGAGGTTAGCTCCACGCAGTATATATAGTAATTGTCCATATACAGACAGCTACATCATCAGAGGTTAGCTCCATGCCGTATATATAGTAATTGTCCGTATACTGACAGCTACATCATCAGAGGTTAGCTCCGTGCCGTATATACAGTAATTGTCCGTATACAGATACATTATCTGAGGTTAGCTCCATGCCATATATATAATAATTGTCCGTATGCAGACGGATACATTATCAGAGGTTAGCTCCGTGCTGTATATATAGTAATTGTCCGTATACAGACAGCTACATCATCAGAGGTTAGCTCCATGCCGTATATATACATAGTAATTGTACGTACACAGACAGATACATTATCAGAGGTTAGCTCCGTGCTGTATATATAGTAATTGTCCGTATACAGACAGCTACATCATCAGAGGTTAGCTCCATGCCGTATATATACATAGTAATTGTACGTACACAGACAGATACATTATCAGAGGTTAGCTCCGTGCTGAATATATATTAATTGTCCGTATATAGACAGATACATTATCAGAGGTTAGCTCCATGCTGTATATATAGTAATTGTCCGTATATAGACAGATACATTATGAGAGGTTAGCTCCATGCCGTATATATAGTAATTTTCCGTATACAGACAGCTACATCATCTGAGGTTAGCTCCATGCTGTATATAGTCATTGTTGAAGACAAGAAATTCTTGGTGGAATTGCTCCTTAACTACTGAATCTGCGGAATATTGTGTGACTTGTGCCAGAACTGGAGGACACCGGTGGAGCCGCAATGAGATCTGCCAGATGTTAATGACGCCATTTAGTAACACGGCTCCGGCGCTCAAGGAACTACGCGGAAGTTCAATAAATTTCCTTCTGTTTAGAGTCACATTACGCTCTATTAGGCCGGATTCACACATAGCATTCATCTCGATGAGACCAGAATACCAGATTATAGGGTAATTCGTATTAAAGGGAGGTGTAAGACTTTGCAATAAATTTTAAAGTAGGATCCCAACTTTATGTGAAACTTTCCAGGTGGAGATTGGGGCCGGTCACGTATCTTTGCTCCCTCTCCATTATGGCCTATGGACATTTAGAAAGAAGTAATGTAGTATGGCTGACCTATATGTGTAACAGGGTAAATGTCCGGGACAAACATGGCTGCCTTCTTCTAGTGCCATCTATGGGTTTCATATGATATTGCATCTCTGCTAGTTACGTATATTGTGTATATAAAACACCTTCCCACCATGTGATGGCCTATGCAATGTCTTACATATTTGTATATCACTTCAGTTACCAAAAAATTACTCCTTACCCTATAAAAAAAGCTTTATGGTCTTGGCCACTAGGGGTCTCACTTCCTTGCAATCTGATGTCCACTGCCTGTTGTCAGGGGGAATCTGTTTGTCTTAGCATGTCCTATGTGGAGAGTTACACTGTAAGAAAGCTAAACCTGCTGACAGTGATCCACACTGTACCTGAAAGGTAAATCAAGGCTTCCCTCTGATCTCTCACCATCTATTCAGTTTTGGGCAGCTGTTGCTTGTATAAATATCATTGTATCTATATCTGTAGGGTAACAGGGATACAGTATAGCCCCCCTTACATTAACTTGTTTACAGTGCTTAGTGTAACCCCTTCCATACTGTGCTGTTTCATTTACTTCTACTTACATATCACTTTGTAAACCCAGTACATAGGTAAATATTTGCCTTTCCTTCTATAGTACTGCTTTGTGTTACCTGAAAGGTAAATCAAGACTTCCCTCTGATCTCTAACCATCTATTCAGTTTCGGTTAGATGTGACTTGTGTAAATACCAGTGTATCTACGTCAATATAGTAACAGTGCTTAAGTATAGTCTCCCCCTCCCATTATGTTGTATACAGCAGCAGCTCAGTGCTTAGTGTAACCCCTTTCTTACTGGGCTGTTTCTTTCACTTCTAATCACATATCACCTTGTAAACCCAGTACATAGGTAACCCTTTCTCTTTCCTTCTATAGTACTGTTTTGTGTCAATCATCTCCCACTATAGGGTCAGCCTGGTCAGTGTATAGCAAAGAGGAGTAGGTGCTGTGATTGTCCAGAGAAGTAAGAGAAAGGAAGTTTAGTGTGAGTACTGCTGGCAAATCGAATGATAAATAGCTGGACACTATGTTGGGCGCTCCCAGGGTCTTCATAATAGCGATAGGAGCACTAACATTACCTGTCCCTACTCCGACTGTATGTCATGCAGGAAGTGTTGTTTTATTTTCAGTCTTACACAGTGCTCTCTGCTGACATCTCTGGCGGAGACAGGAACTTTGTCTCGGTTTTATCCCCATAGAAAACCTCTCCTGCTCTGGACAGTTCCTGTCTCGGCCAGAGATGTCAGCAGAGAGCGCTGTGTCTGACTGAAAAGAAAACATTTCCTGCAGGACATACAGCAGCTAATAAGTATGGGAAGACTTGAGATTTTTTAATAGAAGTAAATGACAAATATATATAACTTTCTTAGATCAGATGATTTGAAAGAGAAAGATTTTTGCTGGACAACCCTTTTAAAAAGATGAATAATGAGGGTTGGGGCCCTTTAATTGCTGCAGATTATTCTGCGCTTCCATGAACACAATCTTTACCGTATTGATTGTTTTTGTGTAATTTCCCGATCGCTGGCGCCGCGCGTCCTCTATGAAGCGTATTGTTACATGGTTGTAAATATTGACATTATTTGAACATGCGGTGCATTATGAAAGGTAAGCATAATATTACCGCCCATGTTTCACCGCGTCAGCAGGAAGATCTCACCCCTGCCGCCCTCCGCTTAGTTTCCCCTGGGTTTTATGTGCCTTGTTTTCCTTCTGGATGATTTATTGACATATACATATGTAGCAGAGCTGAGTTCGTCATCCTATCGTTATAACACTATAAAAGAGATACGATGGTGCCATAAAATGCACAAACGTACGTAGATAGTATATAACAATCATTTTAAAGGGATACTCTGGAAAACATCTTTTTCTTTTTTTTCTTTCAAATCAACTGGTTTCAGAAAGTTATATATATTTGTAATTTACTTTTATTTAAAAATCTCCAGTCTTCCAGTACTTATCAGCTGCTGTATTTGCTGCAGGAAGTGGTGTAATCTTTCCAGTCTGACACAGCGCTCTCTGCTGCCACCTCTGGCCATGTCAGGAACTGTCCAACAGCAAATCCCCATAGAAAACCTCTCCTGCTCTGGACAGTTCCTGACATGGACAGAGGTGGCAGCAGAGAGCACTGTGTCAGACTGGAAAGATTACACCACTTCCTGTAGGACATACAGCAGCTGATAAGTACTGGAAGACTGGAGATTCCATATAGCTTTCTAAAACCAGTTGATTTGAAGAAAATAATTTTTGTCGGAGTATCCCTTTAAGGAACATTTTAGGCCAAATATTGATTAACTTTTATCACTTTTGTTCAAGAACATTTTTTTTACCTTTCCTTTTTCATCTTTTGTTCAGCTGGTCATATTTTATGCTGCATTTGACCATAGTTCTGACTCTTAGAGATGAATACCCATAAGCACTTCTCACATTGCGGGGGGGGGGGGGGGCACTTCTTCTATACCCTTAGGTGACCCAATGGCTGTTAAACATGGCTGCTAATGGCTTGAGGTTTGATGCTTGTTGGGCCAATAGCTCTGCCTCCTAATCCTTCCGTACCCATTTTCACTCAGTTCAGCTGAGCGTCTGTGTCTTTTCAGTTGTCAAAATCTGAGAACACCCCTGAAACACCCTGGAATGTCACCAATAGTCCCATAATATACACTTTTAAGATGTAATTGATAATAGCCACTTATATGACTAGGCCCGGCCCGAAGCCCTGGAGGGTCCTAGACTTGTAGTGGAGAACTTGAACAACTTCTCCGCAATAACTTCAAGAATTCTCCTTTTCTCTCTTCCTCCTCTTTAATATTTTTATTGGTACCAGACAAGGCAGGTGATAACCCAAGTAACTCCCGGAGAGGATCTCAGCTCCAAGCCTACCCAGGCTAAGAAAGGTCATAGTAAAACCGCCCCACACCCTTCCTGACACTACTGTAGACTAGATTGACCCGATCAAACTGGATTTCCTCCCTCAGGGCTGAGGGAGGATGGGCTTAAAGGAGAAGTCAGGTGAACATTTTTATTAAAGTATTGTATTGCCCCCCAAAAGTTTTACAAATCACCAATATATACTTATTACAGGAAATACACATAAAGTCCTTTTTTCCCTGCACTTACTACTGCATCAAGGCTTCATTTCCTGGATAACATGGTGATGTCACTTCCTGGATAACAAGGTGATGTCACTTCCTGGATAACATGGTGATGTCACTTCCTGGATAACATAGTGATGTCACTTCCTGGATAACATGGTGATGTCACTTCCTGGATAACATGGCTATGTCACTTCCTGGATAACATGGTGATGTCACTTCCTGGATAACATGGAGATGTCACAAGCCGACTCCCAGAGCTGTGAGGGCTGTGGCTGCTGGAGAGGATGATGGCAGAGGGACACTGAGGGACACAGAGCACTGGAGGAACACTGAGCATCCCTCTGCCATCATCCTCTCCAGCAGCCACAGCCCGCACAGCTCTGGGAGTCGGGAAGTGACATCACCATGTTATCTAGGAAGTGACATCACCATTTTATCCAGGAAGTGACATCACCATGTTATCCAGGAAGTGACATCACCATCTTATCCAGGAAGTGAACCCTTGATGCAGTAGTAAGTGCAGAGAAAAAAAAAAACACTTTGAGGGACATTAATTACTTGGGGGACTTTGGGGGACTTATAAATGTCCCCGCATCTCTGGCGCTACGGAGATTTATGTAGAGGCGGACTAACTGTACATAAATCCCGTGCGCGTCGGTGCGCACAGCCGAAAACCTACGCCACCTGAAACGTGGAGTAGGTTTTTGGCGTATATTTTGGTGTAAAAAATGATAAATCCTGCGGACTCTGAGTCCGCGCCCCCAGTTCCGCCCCCGCCACACACCCTCCCCGCGCCCCCAGCGTACCCGGTGGAAAGGGGCGATTTGCGAATATTTAATTCACAAATGGCCGTTTTGTGAATAAAATATTCGCAAATCGCCCATTTCCGCCGAAAAATACGCATTTTGGTGATGATACATGTCGCCCTTTATGTACATTTCCCGTAATAAGTGTATATTGGTGATTTGTATAACTTTTTTTTTTTTGGGGGGGGGGGCTTCAAGGGCATTCCCAATGTATCCCTAAGAGATGTATGGAGTGTATAGGGGGCTCATCTGCTACATAGAATACTGAGAAATTAACAGTGCAGACACCAAGTATATTGTGTACATATGCATCACTTCTGTAAACCAACCACCAGCAATACAAAAACACGCAGTGGGACACTGCACATGTACAGTATAGTACGGAAAGGGGCAAAACTAATACAGAGCATAGAACGTCATACACAGTGTCATACTCCACCTCCTCAGACCTTGCACTAAGCCTAACACAGTGCATTAGGTGTTCCTGGACTGTTCCTTTAAATACCATTATCTATCTTGGACTTACTGACGCATGACCATAGATCTAAGGGATCCCATTAACACTGTTGTCTTCATCAGCATCTGTAATAATCACCAGTAATTATTTATATCCGTGTCTAAAAGGCTTTGCTTTCCTCTTGGCGTCACGTAGTCAGCATCCTCTTCATCTACAGGACCGTCTTCTGTTCTATCACCTAGAATATTTTTATTTAATATTTTTATTATTATTATTTTTTTTCTTTGCAAAAACCCAGAATATGTCACTTCCAGTGATGAAAGCCTAATGTCACCGGCTGCCGGGGCTGAGATCCCATATGCGGTGAGTGCGTGGCGTGGTCAGCGGCAGATTGACGGGTGTTATTTAGATGTAGATGTAGATGAGGATACTTCTCCGAAACGTGAACTGTCATGTAGAATATTCCCTGACATCCAGTGTTACACAGAGTGAATATTACTGGAGGGTTACAAAGCAAGTTCTATGAATAAAAGACACAGGCTTACTCGTGCAAGCAAAATAAATCATTGCTGACAGACGCACTTTAAGGTAACTGAGCCGTACAAGGGAAATGGGCGGCGGAACCCGTAATGTTGGATGTTTTTTGTATGAGCTGAAACGGCAAGTGGTCTATGGGTAATTCATTGTAATTCAAATGATGGTACTTTAAAGAACATTCCCGGGCAGAAGGTAGTTTTATATGGAAGGAGATGTCATCTACATGGAAAACAGGGACTTTAAAGATGTTTTGGGATAATTGGGGACTGGGATACAGCTTAGCATTATGTCGAATAGATGGGGAAGTAAGGGGTGGACTGATGAAGGACGATAACATGGAGATGTTGAGTTATCTTGAGGAGTGTTGAGCGGACTTGCCGAGCTGTTCAGGTTCGTCAACGTTCTCCGAACCCAAATGCTCAGCATTTGACTGGAGAAGTTGGATGTTACCCTAGGGAGTCTTGGAAAACATGAATACGGTCATAAGCCATAGGCTATATCCATGTTTTCTTGGAAACCCTTGGGCAGCATTCATCTTCTTAAGCTGCCGCGACTGAGTCAAATGCTGAGCGTTTGGGTTCAGAGAACGTTGACGAACCCAAATAGTGATTGACCTTGTGATCAGTGATCTTGAATTAAGGGGGTTGGGGAGTCGTAATTCTACTCCTTCTCCATAAAAATTACTTAGTAGTAGAGAATAGGGATGGTCCGAACCCGCCAAGGTTTGGGTTCGGCTGAACCTGAACACTCGGCATCGGATTCCTGCTGCCTGCCTGCTCCGTGCAGCGGGCGGATCCAGTGGGAGGAACGCCTGGAAAACTGGGATACAGCCTATGGCTATGGCTGTATCCCAGGATTCCCGTCTGGAAAACAGGGATACAGCCTAGGTAATAGACTGTATCCCTGTTTTCCAGATGGTACTCAGGCTGTCTCCACCTTTCTTAAGGAATGGAAAGGCAGCGGGAGTCAAATACCGATGGTTCGGGTTCATCCAAACCTGAACCTCGGCCCTGTTCGATCATTTCTAGTTAGTAGTGTCTCAAATCATCAGAATTAAGGATAGTAATGACCATAAGCGCTACCTGAAAGATAGATATTTGGTTTCAATGGATATACGGTTGGGATATCTTTTGTTGAGCAGAGTTGCCGAACTTGTTATGTTCTTGGAACGTTTGACATTTCACACTCTAGACACGTTGGATCCATCCAACATCACCAGATGCCGGGAGTCAAATGTCGAACATTTGGGTTTGGAGAACTTTGCCAAACACAACCAGTTTGCCAACTCTGCTCAACACTATCTTATGTGTATGGTTGGGGGGCCATTTGGCTCATACACTTGCCGGGCAGGGCACAGAGTTCCCTATCCAGTGAAGACAATAAGTAGGACATGCAGTGCATCGTCTGGGCCAGTATACAGGAGCAGGGACATCTTTCTCTGATAGGACTCCCTGCTCCTGTATGTACAGAGCAGCAAGGCATAGAATGTATACCTGGCCATTAAGCCAGGTGGGTCAGAGCTGCAACCTGAATCAGCAGGCCCACGAGCGGAGCTGAAACAGATAGAGAAGACATGTCCCTTTCTATAGGTTAGTGGGAAGATTTTCAGCAGTTTGCTCCACAGCAGCTCTTCTGTGGTATTAGACCAGATGGTTAGACTTCAATCCCACAAACATAACTAAGCCCATGTCTCCAGTCACTTCCTTGGACACTTTTGGTCAGTACTAACCAGTATATCCCGGGAACATCTCACAAGACCGACCTCCTTGGAGATGATCCGGAGTCACCATTCGGCCCTGGTGAGATCCTTGCATTTGCCCGTTTTCCTGCTTCCACAATCATCTTCCAGAACTGACCGGGTCACCATATCCCACCTCAACATCCGCCATTGTGAACCGGTGGAACATTGTCAGGCCTGGTTCATGTTGCGGATTTCCTTCAGTATTCTTGCAGAATGAGTTGTATCCAGAATATTAGATGCTGGCAGCGCTATGTACAGGCTGACAACGCGGCTCTTCTCTGCCAAGTCTGGAGCTTCAGCCATAATGAAAAGTGACAGTATTGCTGCTATTTAGGGAAGCATTAGATAAATGTCTACTCTTAAGGATTGTCATCGCTTTTAGCTGACATCTTAGAAAGTCTTAATACAGTACAGGACGCAGAATACACATCCCACCGCAGATTTATGACCTCGGCTTCTTAGATGGGATTTAAAAAACGTCCAAGTTCTGATGATATAGATAAAATGGCGGCTATTATTGACTGGAAGATTTGGGGGTTCTGTGCTTGGGAGAAGGGGGGGGGCTCTGCTGAATTTGCAGACAGTATCAGAAGCCTGTAGACATACATCTCTTAGCATCCTCTATGGTCGTCTTCATGTCCCTCCTCTCATTTTGATCTTCCCGACACTAAAAGGATAAAACGCAACAGGCCGATCATTATCCAACTCAAAATTTGCCATTGGGGAGGAGTCTGGAGGCCCCATACATGTTAGATGGTCAGCTGTTCCTGTCGAAATTGTCTGGTGTATGACCAGTTTAAAGGGTTACTTGTCTTCCAGTACTTATCACCTGTTGTAGTGGTGTATTCTTTCCAGTCCAGTCTGACACAGTGCTCTCTGCTGCCACCTCTGTCCATGTCAGGAACTGTCCAGAGGAGCAGCAAATCCCCATAGAAAACCTCTCCTGCTCTGGACAGTTCCTGACATGGACAGAGGTGATTGGAGTCTTCTGTTCTATCTCTATGTAATGACTGGACCCAGAGGAAGAGTGTAAGCCAGTGGGATGAGCTGGGGTGCTTATGCCTATGACAGGTTCTGGACTTCTCTAACCAACATGACCCCACTAGATGCTACAAAGTATATCTAAGGGTAGCTTCACACGTTCCATATCTGCAGCAGATCCGCAGAAGATCCACCGCAGATTTGATCTAAATAAGCTGATCGGTCCATCAGAGTAAGAGCACATCTGGTTAAAGGGGTTATCCGGAGAGCAGAAAAGGTCCTATAAGTTCTGCTTCTCGGAACTCTACTTTTTTTTCTCTGGTGTCTACTTCTCAAGATGAGAGGGGGGGCAGGTGCATGCTGCAGGGATTGCATGTGGCAGAAACCACGCTCGCTCAACATCACGTGCTACGTTTTCTTTCAGAGCCACCGCTGGACAAATGAAGCATGACATTGTAGAGTTCACATTGTAACCAATGGGTTGTGTGTTATATAGAGACCTGCTGGGTCCTCCAGATGTTTTTTCTAATATATAAGGGTCCTAAATGCTCCCAACCCAAGCCCCCCACCTTCCTTAATAGGGTTTTGAACTGGATTTCCTACACCAGACCACCCCTCTCTGGCAGTCCTGATGGAGGTCTCTGGTGGTCCTGATGGAGGTCTCTGGCAGTCCTGATGGAGGTCTCTGGCAGTCCTGATGGAGGTCTCTGGCGGTCCTGATGAAGGTCTCTGGCAGTCCTGATGGGGGGCTCTGGCAGTCCTGATGGAGGTCTCTGGCAGTCCTGATGGAGGTCTCTGGCAGTCCTGATGGGGGTGTCTGGCGGTCCTGATGGAGGTCTCTGGCAGTCCTGATGGGGGTCTCTGGCAGTCCTGATGGAGGTCTCTGGCGGTCCTGATGGAGGTCTCTGGCAGTCCTGATGGAGGTCTCTGGCAGTCCTGATGGGGGTCTCTGGCAGTCCTGATGGAGGTCTCTGGCAGTCCTGATGGAGCTCTCTGGCGGTTCTGATGGAGGTCTCTGGCGGTCCTGATGGAGGTCTCTGGCAGTTCTGATTGGGGTCTCTGGCAGTCCTGATGGGGGTCTATAGCGGTCCTGATGGGGGTCTCTGGCAGTCCTGATGGAGGTTCTCTGGCAGTCCTGATGGGGATCTCTGGCGGTCCTGATGGGGGTCTCTGGCAGTCCTGATGGAGGTCTCTGGCAGTCCTGATGGGCGTGGTGGTGTAGTAGTGGTGTTAATAGAAATAGTAGTATTAGTACACTAGGGAGAGACTCTTGGGAAAAAATAGTTTACAGGTAACCAGTACAGTGAATGGTGCAGATTAGCTACTGGACAGAAAGCTGAGTCTGACTGCTGCATTTACACCGGTTTAGTAGAGCGGTGTTATAGCGGCATGACTATCATTTTGCAACACTGACTGATCTCCAAGCCCATAATCTCACAGAGGGAAGCACATGGTAATCTTTCAGAGGGGGCAATGGGGAGCAGTCTATGGGAAGGGGGCATGGAGAGGAGTCTATGGAAAGGGGGCATGGAGAGGAGTCTATGGGAGGGGGCATGGAGAGGAGTCTATGGGAAGGGGGCATGGAGAGGAGTCTATGGGAGGGGGCATGGATAGGAGTCTATGGGAAGGGGGTATGGGGAGCAGTCTGTGGGATGGGGCATGAGGAGCAGTCTATGGGAAGTGGCATGAGGAGCAGTCTATGAGAGGGGCATGGAGAGGAGTCTATAGGAGGTGGCATGGGGAGCAGTCTATGGGAGGGGTATGGGGAGCAGCCTATGGGATGAAGCATGGGAAGCAGTCTATGGGATGGGGCATTAGGCGCAGTCTGAGACAGAAAGTATCAGAACAATCTAAATGAGGGGGAGCCCATGTAAGTAGTCTGTGAGTGAGGGGAATCCATGGAAGCAGTCTGTGAGTGAGGGGAATCCATGGAAGCAGTCTGTGAGTGAGGGGAATCCATGTAAGCAGTCTGTGAGTGAGGGGAATCCATGTATGCAGTCTGTGAGTGTGGGACACATGAGGAGCATTCTGCGTAGCAGGGGGCACAGTGACCAGTCTGTATCTGTCTTACATGGGTTCCCTTTCCTTTATGCACACAGAATATCATCTCTCTGGATCATACGAGACATTTGTTATTATTCTCCATCGTTTCCTTTGTAGGTTTATAGTCGGTGAAGCTTTCTGAAATACCAAGAGGTCGCTGGCGTCTCTAAACCCTCATTTACAGCCGCGGTTATTAATAGTCTGTGCGTTGCGCTCGGGGTCTCCAGTGTGAGTGCAGCGTTACCATAACTCACTTAATGCTCCTTCTTCATTGTTTTAAGAGGTTCCCCTAAATAGATCCCAAATGGCTGAAGGGATATTAGAAAATGTCAGCCCTTCATGCTTTCTTCCTTCCTGAACAAATTAAACATCCTTAAGGAGCTTGGTTTATTTAAATTGTTCTTCACTGCTGTGGAAAGGCGCACTGCTCCGATGTAGCAGAGTCAAACTTGTTATTTCATACAATTGGGAAATACAGTAATGTTATCTATGGTTTTACATGGGACTGCAAAAAAATTGTAATTTACTTCTATGTAAAAATCTCCAATCTTCCAGTAATTATCAGCTGCTGTATGTCCTGCAGGAAGTGGTGTATTCTTTCCAGTCTGACACAGTGCTCTCTGCTGCCACCTCTGTCTATGTCAGGAACTGTCCAGAGCAGGAGAGGTTTTCTATGGACATTTGCTGCTGCTCTGGACAGTTCCTGACATGGACAGAGGTGGCAGCAGAGAGAACTGTGTCAGACTGAAAAGAATACACCACTTCCTGTAGGACATATAGCAGCTCATAAGTACTGGAAGACTGGAGTTTTTTTTATAGAAGTAAATTAAAATTCCATATAACACCAGTTAATTTGAAAGAAAAAACATTTAGCCGGTTTTCTCCTTTAAGCAGTGTGTGATTGATGGAGGTCTCTAGAGGGCTTTGACTCCTAAACTAATACAGACCCAAGACCAGACCCCAGACCGTTAAACTAATATAGACCCCAAAGCCCCTAAACTAATATAGACCCCAGACCAGACCTCTAAACTAATACAGACCCCAGACCAAACCCCTGAACTAATACAGACCCCAGACCAGACCCCTAAACTAATAAAGACCCCAGAGCAGACCCCTAAACTAATACAGACCCCAGACCAGCCCTCTAAACTAATACAAACCCCAGACCCCTAAACTAATACAGACCCCAGACCAGATCACTAAACTAATACAGACCCCAGACTAGACTCCTAAACTAATACAGACACCAGACCCGACCCCTAAACTAATACAGACCCCAGACCAGACCCCTAAACTAATACAGACACCTAAACTAATACCGACCCCAGACCCCTAAACTAATACAGACCCCAGACCAGACCCCTAAACGAATACAGACCCCAGACCAGACCCCTAAACTAATACAGACCCCAGACCAGACCCCTAAACGAATACAGACCCCAGACCAGACCTCTAAACTAATACAGACACCAGACCCCTAATCTAATATAGACCCCAGAGCAGACCCCTAAACCAATACAGAACCCAGACCAGACCCCCAAACTAATACAGACCCCAGACCAGATCACTAAACTAATACAGACCCCAGATCAGACAGCTAAACTAATACAGACCCCAGACCAGACCCCTAAACTTATACAGACCCCAGACCAGATCACTAAACTAATACAGACCCCAGACCAGACCCCTAAACTAATACAGACACCTAAACTGATACCGACCCCAGACCCCTAAACTAATACAGACCCCAGACCAGACCCCTAAACTAATACAGACCCCAGACCAGACCCCTAAACTAATACAGACACCTAAACTGATACCGACCCCAGACCCCTAAACTAATACAGACCCCAGACCAGACCCCTAAACTAATACAGACCCCAGACCAAACCCCTAAACTAATACAGACCCAAGACCCCTAAACTAATACAGACCCCAGAGCAGACCTCTAAACTAATACAGACTCCAGACCAGACCCCTAAACTAATACAGACCCCACACCAAACCCCTAAACTAATCCAGACCCCAGACCAGACCCCTAAACTAATCCAGACCCCAGACCAGACCCCTAAACTAATACAGACCCCAGAGCAGACCCCTAAACTAATACAGACCCCAGACCAGACCCCTAAACGAATACAGACCCCAGACCAGATCCCTAAACTAATACAGACACCAGACCACTAATCTAACACAGACCCCCGACCAGACCCCTAATCTAATATAGACCCCAGAGCAGACCCCTAAACCAATACAGACACCAGACCCCCAAACTAATACAGACCCCAGACCAGACCCCTAAACTAATACAGACACCTAAACTGATACCGACCCCAGACCAGACCCCTAAACTAATACAGACCCCACACCAAACTCCTAAACTAATACAGACCCCAGACCAGACCCCTAAACTAATACAGACCCCAGACCAGACCTCTAAACTAATACAGACCCCAGACCAGACCCCTAAACTAATATAGACCCCAGACCAGACCCCTAAACTAATAAAGACCCTTAAACTAAAACAGACCCCAGACCCCTAAACTAATACCCTAAATTCTTGGGGAAAGTTTACAAAGAGCATTCCTTACCCTGGATGACCTGTACTGTCCTACATTACACAGACAACCCATTGATTTGAATGGTCACAATCTAATGCGTTACTGAGACCATCACTAAAGAGGAACTCTGCATATCTATGGCCTGCAGCCTCTGCTTCTCTATTAGAGAGCGGCCCTCCTTTACATACATTATCCCTCCGGCTCCTTTAAATCAATTCAAATCTTAATAATGAAATTTATATGAAACTAGAAGTTGTAATGAGTCCAGCTCGGCGGTGACGGAGCACTAACAAGGCTTTTAATCCCATGATTGATTCCATTAGCGCTCGGACGTGACGGCTCGGGCCGCTGGCGTCTTGGTGACTTGACATTTTTGGGACTTTTTTTGTAAGGTTGCAGTAAATGGGCTCCTCTGTGTGCCAGAGCAGAGGGTTATGCCATGTCCTCATCCATCAGCAGGACGGTGGATGATAGACACATCACAGAGTCCCAGGTTTTATAGGGGGTGAGGTGGCACTGAGCCATCGAGATATGGACACCATCCTTGTGTCCATAGTGGGGCACCCCATCTATAAAATATACTTGCCAGCTTTTCCGTATAAGCTGATGGGGTCTCTCTTTCTGGAGGACCCAACACATGAATAGCCTATTACTTTTAATTGGCTGATGTAATACCTTACTTCACCTGTGGAGGTGCTGCAGGGAAACTGAGCATGTGCTGTCAGGTTCTTCTGAAGGTTACAGCAACGAGATGTCCTGTGAACACTTTAATTCTGGGAGATAGTTGTAAAAAAAAGATTGTTTAAAGTAGATGAAACATTTAAAGAGGTACTCCGGCCAAAAACAAATAATTTTCAAATCAACTATTTATTAGATTTTGAGTTTAGATTTCTTCTATTCTAGTCCAGTTCTTTTTTAGGAAAAAGAAAAAAAAATCTCCAGTCTTTCAGTACTTATCAGCTGCTGTATGTCCTGAAAGACGTGACGTATTCTTTCCAGTCTGACACAGTGCTCACTGTTGCTTCCTCTGTCCATGTCAGGAACTGTCCAGAGCAGGAGAGCTTTTCTATGGAGATTTGCTACTGCTCTGGACAGTTCCTGACATGGACAGAGGTGGCAGCAGAGAGGGTGGTGATGCCCTGCTGGGAGGCACGACCGGTCACTTGCCAGATGGTGAAGTGTGACTCCACTGCAGTAGTGGTTGGTCGGGTAATAGCTCATCCAGGTGTTATGCTGTCATTGGGCACACAGGTATGATGGCACACCTGCTTCGAGTTTAATGAGGATGGCTCAACCCTTTCCCTGTGGTCGGTGACCTGCCGGGATGTGAGGGGGTCCCTTGGGCTTTATCACGGTGGTCTGGAGTGGAGTCGTGACCCACCCAGATTATTGGCACTGCCACCCACAGAGAGGGGAGATGACCCAAGGAAAATGCAATGGCTGTGTAGGTGCTTGGACAAAATTAACAGAGTCCTGTTACAATAAATAAACTCTTCTTTACTTCAGGAAAACTTGATACAGTGATACACAATAGACTTTTGGCTTGATAAGTAACTTTGGACCTTAGTGACCGGATCTGTGCTGAGAGCTGAGAAAGAGTACAGCCGTGCTGACTGAGCTGCGTGCTCAGAGGTAGAAAAAGCTCATAGAAGTAGAGTGGAGGATGTCGAGACACTCCTAACCCAAAGTAGTACTGTGCTCTGCCGGAACTTGAGAAGTAGAATAAAGAGAGATACTTGAGAGTAGAGAGAATACTTGGGCCCGTGTTTTGACTCTTTTGGTCTTTGTAGGTCGAGTGACCCGTCCTAGTGGGTGACACAAGCCCCATTCCTTGTTACCTGGGATGAGCAGAGTGGCCAAGGTTTCCTGTTGACACCCGCGCTGCGAGATAGAGTACGTAAGCTTCTGGCAACTTTGCTCTGTTCGGATTAGTTCCTATTTTGTCAAGATACTGTCCTGCACTTTTAGACTTGTTCATGGCGTGGGCTGGGATGATCCCTGACTTTTCCTCTCTAAGTGTGTGTTCAGCACTGCACAGTGTGTAGAAGTGCTGCTTTCAAGAAAGAAGGGCTCTCGTGTCCCATGTGTGTGTGTCCACTACCACACCTCAGACTAGACTACACCAGACTTTTTGTGTCCTCCAACAGGGGACCTGGCATAAGCCAGGGCCCAGCTTGACCACTGTAGGCTTGCGTCCTTCCTCTACAGAATCCAGAGTAAGACTCCCAAAGGTTTGGCTACACTTCCTCTAACTTCCTACAGCATCTGTGACATGCGCTGTGAGTGGGTGAGAAGAGAGCGCGAGAAGGATAGAAGGATAGAGATAGGTAGAAAAGAGCAAGAGCTCTGATTGGTGCACAGATCACAGAACCAATAACCTTTTAAACACTACAGCTGTGCAACACTTAGGAATACAGTACATATACTAGCGACATCTAGTGGTAAAACTTAAGTAATACTTCACCACCATTAACACTAACAGGCTTTTGCGAGAGGTGTCAGAACAAGCAACACTTGTGGTGGGACACCCCAAGGGCACTGTGTCAGACTAGAAAGAATAGACCACTTCCTTCAGGACATACAGCAGCTGATAAGTACTGTAAGGCTGAAGATTTTTTAAATAGAAATAATTTATAAATCTATATATAACTTTCTGACACCAGTTGAGTTCTCCTTTTATAAGGCTGAAGCTGCATATTCCAGCAGCGCAGAGTATTTTAGGAGAGGATTATGCAGGTTTTGTTGGGGGGTTACAGACTGACAGCACAGTACACAGTCCGGCAGAACATGCATCTTATCAGGTATTATAGCGTACATGTATATCCCATACGGATATAGAGAGTCGCCCTTGTATTTGTCCGGATCTCCGGAATAATAAGGTTCCTTCACTCCTTATCTTACTTAAAGGTCACTGAATGGAATGAATCACTCAGCTATAAATAGGAGAAGCGGCGAGGGATTTACCGCCATCAATCATCTCATGGAAATCTCTCCACATGAGAAGCCTCCACGTCCACCGGCCGTCCCTCGACCCATCCCACAAGGCTTAGGGTTCTGCTGTAAAGTAGACAGGAAGACTTCACGCACGTCGCGTATTTATTGCCTCATTACGGTTTATTTACTAGACAGTTCTCTGCAATCTATTGGGTGTTAAAGGGTCACTTAGGGTCCTATCACATGGGCCGACTACGGCCCGATTATTTTAGTAAACGAGCGACGATCTGCTAGATTAGCCCTCGTTCACTGGACCTTTAAGGGCTGGATGGACAGGCCAAACACCTGACAATTTACCTCTCCCCGGTCTTCTCTCCTGTGCTCTGCAGCGTCCGATCCCTCTGTGGCCTGTGATTGGCTGACAGGCCACTCAGACGCTGCAGCCGCCGGGACCGGGAAGCACAGGAGAGAAGACCGGGGAGAGGTCAGGTGTCAGGTGTTTGGGGAATCGTCAGCCGCGCATCACTATTACATACCTTCCAACATTCATGGCAATGTACCACGCCTCATAATCATGGCCACATATCCACATCACCTATTACCATTATATAAGGAACAAATATCTTCACCACATAGTGACATAGCGCCATTTGTAGTAAGCCCTCTCCCCCCCCATGTAGCCATAGCCCCCTGTTAGGAGGCCCCCCATATAGCCATAGCCCCCTGTTAGGAGGCCCCCCATGTAGCCATAGCCCCCTGTTAGGAGGCCCCCCTTGTAGCCATAGCCCCCTGTTAGGAGGCCCCCCATGTAGCCATAGCCCCCTGTTAGGAGGCCCCCCTTGTAGCCATAGCCCCCTGTTAGGAGGCCCCCCATGTAGCCATAGCCCCCTGTTAGGATGCTCCCCCATACAGCCATAGCCCCCTGTTAGGATGCTCCCCCATGTAGTCATAGCCCCCTGTTAGGAAGCCCCCCCTTGTAGCCATAGCCCCCTGTTAGGAGGCCCCCCATGTAGCCATAGCCCCCTGTTAGGATGCTCCCCCATGTAGCCATAGCCCCCTGTTAGGAAGCCCCCTGCTCCCCACCCCCATATAGCCATTGCCCCCTGGTACTCAGCTCCCTCCTCTTGTAGCTAATGTCCCATATGTAATTAAAAAAATCCATATACTCACTTGCTTACAGTAGAGCTGTCCTCCGTTGTCCCCTCTCTCTGCTCTGGCCGGAGGCAGAATGACGCCTTCAGCCACAACTGTATTAACGGAGCAGGAAGTCAATATCTCCTGTTCTGTCAGTGTCACTGTGAGTGCTCTGTGGCAGCTACAAGTGCGGGGGACAGGGAAAACTGTGGGCAGGCTGGGGTCGCAACGGGACACGTGGGGGCTGGGACGGCGGGACATCACCCCAAAATCGAGACTGTCCCGCCGGATCCGGGACGGTTGGGAGGTATGCTATTACACGTAGGGATGCGCGGTTGGCGCCCATCGATTTGCAGTCCAAACCTAAACCAATGATCAGCTGATCGTTGTCTTTATTAATCGGAGCCATAATCGGGCAAATCGGCACGATTAGGCTGATTATTGCTCTGTGTTATAGGGGCCATAACCTGGATTACCATCTCCACTTTATAATCAGCACTCTTATGTGGTTAGATAGGGAGGCGTGGCTTAAATAGTCCTGCAGGATCCAAGTCACACCTCCTTAATTAAGCCACACCCCTCCTGTCACACTTCCTCTGCTTGGGTGTCTCCAGCCCCATACCAAAAAGTCCTGAATGGGCCAGAAAGCAGGAGGACCACATGGACTCTTGGATTATTCTTTTCCTATTTATTACCACTAATTGAGGAGGTGTGGGATAGTTCAGTTGGACTCTCAGACCACACCTCTTTGACTAAATCACACCTCCTGTGATCTCTTTTCCGCTACCATCTCTTACCTCATCTTTATTACCGCCATCTCAATGGGGACCAAACAAGACGGTGGGGTTTGGTTAATCCAGACACAGCTTCGGCTAAGCCACACCCCTCCAGTCTTCTGACCCATCCAACCAAGCCCTGAATGATCTAGAAAGCAGGAAGATCATCTGAACTCAGGGCTGCGGTTGTCTCTATTAAGGAAAGGATTGGTTGTCACCAGAGTTATAACGTGAGCTTCAAAGAGTAATCTGTGACATTGTCCCTCATCTACACCTACAATTTGTTTTTCTTATAAATCATCTGGCATCAAAAGTTATACAGACTTGTAATTTACTTTTATATAAAAATCTCCAATCTTCCAGTACTTATCAGCTGCTGTATGCTCTGCATGAAGTGGTGTACTTTCTCCAGTCTGACACAGTGCTCTCTGCTTCCACCTCTGTCCATGTCAGGAACTGTCCAGAGCCGAAAAGGTTTTCTATGGGGATTTGCTGCTGCTCTGGACAGTTCCTGACATGGACAGAGGTGGCAGCAGAGAGCACTGTGTCAGACTGGAAAGAATACACCACTTCCTGCAGGACAAACAGAAGCTGATAAGTACTGGAAGACTGGAAATTTTTATATACAAGTAATTTACTAAATTGTATAACTTTCTGACACCAGTTTATTTGAATTTTTTTTTAAATCCCTTTAAGGGCACCAGAGAACCTTGCGGCTGTCGATTTCCTTCCTCTGCAGTATCATTTGTCAATCAACTAAGATGAGCTTGCTGCAGTCAATCAAATTACAGTTGTCGTATATCTGGCAAGTGACCTGGTGGTTATTACGGGCAAGCTCTCCTATATTACTTCTCATAGGTGGATGACATTGAATAGCGGCTGATCCCTCTGCTGCCCCCTGCAGGCTGTCACCCTATATACCAGCCTCTTAATCACGGATGATCGATACATCCCTCAACGTCACTTTACCACCGCTGTATTTCTGACCACAAACATATCCCCCCATGTATTATTAAAGGATTAATGGAGGCAATGCGCTTTATATGTCATCCGAAATCCGATGCCTGCCGATGATATTTCATTAGCTTATTGATCAGTTATCAGGCAGAGACGTGTCTGAGGAGGAAGTGGGCGACTTAGAGGCCGTGGCCAATCCAAACCATGGTTTCCTTCTCTGGGTTGTAATGTAATAATCCACTCTGCCAGAAAATCAGATCAAATTTCAGCAGGTTCAATGCTCGGCCAACACTATCACAAATCTGTTATTCAGGCGGAACGAGTCGCTAAAAGCAAAATACTGATTTAAAGGGGAACTCTAGCAAAAAAATAATAATTCAAATCACCTGGTGTCTGAAAGCTATACAGATTTTTAATTTGATCTTTAAATATCTCTAGCCTTCCAGTACTTATCAGCTGCTGTATATCCCCCAGTCTGACACAGTGCTCTCTGCTGCCACCTCTGTCCATGTCAGGAACTGTCCAGAGCTGCAGCAAATCCCCATAGAAAACCTCTCCTGCTCTGGACAGTTCCTGATATGGACAGAGAGCACTGTGTCAGACTGGAATGAATACACAGAGCATGCAGCAGCTGATGAGTACTAGAAGAGTGGAGATTTTTATATAGAAGTAAATTACAAATCTGTATAACTTTTTGATGCCAGGTGATTTATAAAAAATAAAAAAAAAATAGCAGAGTTCTCCTTTAAAGTCATCTTAAAGGGGAATACCGCCTCAAATAATCTATTTACACACCCCAGTGGCGCTTTCCTTTGTAAGAAAGGAAGTCCATGCTCATTGAATCTAACCAATGTCGGTGTCTGATTTATCTACAGAACATCAGAAGATGATTGAATGAGAGGAGATAATTCTTAAAGGGGTCATCTTTATAAGACGGACGATCATCTGATTGATTAGCGCCCTCATCTGGCCATGTAGGAGTATTACATCGTGGCTGAGCCGAGTATTAGCTGTCCTGATTGAAGCTTCCGCCAGCAGCATCTCACTTATCTATAACTACTCTATATGTGAATACTGCCTTTAATCTATACGGGAATCGGTTGCCTGTAATGTTCTTCACTAGGATGGAAAATACCTCCTCACCTTCATCATCACTACTTCATGTCCCGTATTTCCATTGTCGAGAGTCTCCGGAGACATTTACCTCCATAGATGTGACTGATAGCCGCTCTGCTGCATTTCTTCAAGGCTCTTGAATTTAGATGCGCTGGCCCTTTAAACCGTCTAGCACTTTCATCTCTCCTCTTCTTACTCTTCTATATTCCGCTACAAACACAATAGTTTTCATACATTTACAAGGTTTTTTATGGACTCGCCAAGAATCCAGAATATTCGTGACCTTTTCTAAAAAAAATATCATCAGATTCTCATGATTCAGAAAATACTTTTTTTGTTTTCTGGCAGTCGGGGTTTAACCCTTGATCTCCTCGACTGTGTTAGACAAGATGCCAGAGCAAGATCTCTATGCCTTTAGAGTAGTCATCTATCAGCATATCCAGCCTATGACTGTATCCATGTTTTCCATGACTCTCTAGGGCTGCATCCAACTTCTTCAGGCAGCGGTCATCAAATACCGCACGACTGCACTCAAGTTGTGACTTTTCACATTACCATGAACAGCCTGCAATACTAGACACAGCCTATAGATAAAAGTGGCGCTATTTCTGGAAAGAATCTGATACTTTCTTTCTCATCTCAACCTTACAGGGAATCGTCCAAAGACAATGCTATCCAATCTATCACCATCATGTTATAGAGCAGGAAGAGCTGAGTGGATTGATATATATCTTTGTGGGAAAAGATTCAGTACAACTTGTAATTTATTGATAAAAATCTCTGCTTATTCTGTGATAAGGAGTCCAGTGGGCGGGGTCAATCAATGGACTGGACTCCTTAGCCTGGAAACCTGGAAACTGGAAACTCCCTATTCGGCTGATTATGGCTCTGAGTAATAAACACTACGATCAGCCGATGACAACGATCAACGACAACGTTGATATAAGTTTGGACCTATAGTTGTTGGGCGCTACGTGTAATAGCGGTGTGCGGCCGGTGGCTGACGATTTCCATACTCTATACATTACCTATCCAGGCTGCAGGGCTCCTCCTGCGCTCTGCTTCTCCCCAGGTCCTGCGCGCCCCAGCTTCAGAGCAGCCTGTGTAAGCTGCCAGGACCACCGCGGCCAGTGATTGGCTGAGCGGCCTGTCAGCTGACAGGCCATTCTGGGGCTGCAGCGAACTGGACCCGGTGAGAAGCAGAGCGCAAGAGGAGCCCTGCAGCCTGGACAGGTAATGTATAGAGTTTAAGCAAGGGCTGCAAGGACATCGGTAACGATGTCCATGCAGCCCTTGTTAAACGATTATCAGGCCGTGTAATAGGCCCAGTAAACGAGCGCCAATCTAGCAGATCTGCGCTCGTTTACAGTTATTATTGGGCCCCCATCGGCCTGTGTAATAGGACCCTAAGTGTAGACAGGTGTGTAGGTGCAAGAAAAATTTGACCAATGACTTAACCAGGATAAGAGTGCCTTTACACAGAGAGATTTATCTGACAGATTTTTGAAGCCAAAGCCAGGAACAGACTATAAACAGGGTACAGGTCGTAACGGAAAGGCTGAGAGGCTGAGATTTCTCCTCCTTTCAAACCCATTCCTGGCTTTGGCTTCAAAAATCTGTCAGATAATCTCTTATGGTAAGTGCAGGTGCAGGTAGGAGGTAGTAATAGGAGGAGTTGTAACAACAAGGTAGAGGAGAGGATCGTCTTGAGGGCCCTGTTCAATGTAGCTCTGTACTCTGAGAACAGAAGTAGAAGAAGATACTCGTACTCACGCATATAGATACTGTGGATCTGAATGCCTTTTGCCCTATAGCGTCAGGGTACCCGTCCTGCTGGGGTGGTACGAGGTCCCAGCACTGGGTTAAGCAGACTTTGCAAGACTTCCCAGAACAGCCGTACAGTAGGATACATTGGCATACACACTCTCTGTCCTACTCTTTGGCTGAGCGGCCTGTTAGCTGAGACAGGCTGCTCTGGAGCTGCAGTGCGCGGGACCCGGCTAGTGATCTCCACAAGAGATGTGCTGGAAGTAGCCATTAGAAGAGTTGTCTATGACTATAAAAAGGTGCACAATGACCAGGTGTGGACAGTTTATAAACCTCTTGTCTCCTGGGCGTTTTGGCTATTTTGGTTGGATGTTTACCAGTTGTCTCAGGAGACATCATTATGAATTCAGTCAATTTGTCACACCGGTTATGGCGCCATTTTGGAAAGTCTTGGAGTTCTTGTGAGGGTGTCTGTGCAAAGTTCTTAAAACCCTGGCTTCCCATCTTGTTGACTTGGTGGCCACTGGGGTGGCAAGGAGCAAGTTGGGCTCTTCTTCAGCTTGCGAGAAGGGTGCCCATCATTGAAGATTGTTGGCAGAAGAAGAAGACCACTTGGTCCATCTAGTCTGCCCTTTAAGTATCCCCATCCCCATGTCTTCTAGATGAGAACATTGATGGGCCCATCTCCTTGGAGAGGACCTGTAATAGACTTCACCCTGGTTCCCTCTTTTTCACGTATTTCAGTCTCATGTTTGAAGGATGATCAGCTGATCTGGAGAAGAACGTCAAGTGCCAATAAAACATCCCCCATAATACTGACGCATCAGCCTGAAAACAATGTCAGAAGCTCCGATGGATCCAGGTCTGGGTGGTTGACACCACAGCCAGGATATGGATTTTATAGGATGTGGAGGCGGATTTGACCCCGGTGCTTCATGCTTCAATGGGAACGGGACGTCAACTCTGCTCTCATCTCACCCCACAAGAAGTCAGTTCACATCACGTCTGGTGCCTGGGAATATCCCTGCATTAAGCAGAATTCATTGTCATGTTCAGAGAACCATGTATGAACGAGCTCCTAGCATCCCGCCATGTAGCAAGGTCCTGATGAACACATTCCTGTATGCAGGGATTGGCCGTCATTGGTCACGTCCACATAGTTATAGTCCAGGTTCTGTATGTAATCATCATCATAATCCTTTATTCTTCAAAACCTCCTGGAATCGCCACCAAGGGAACTTATAAATCCATCCATGGAGGGCAGATTTACTAATGTGTCTATCTGTATACCTGGTAGTAAGAGAACCCTGATCTTCTGACGTATTCTCCACATTACGTCTTCTTTAAGTGGTAGGTCACAAAAAAAATTCTTTGAAATCAACTGGTGCTAGAAAGTGCCAGAGATTTGTAATTTACTTCTATAAAAAAAAAAAAAAATCTCAAGTCTTACAGTACTTATCAGCTGCTGTATGTCCTGCAGGAAGTGGTGTATTCTCTCCAGTCTGACACAGTGCTCTCTGCTGCCACCTCTGTCCATGTCAGGAACTGTCCAGAGCAGCAGCAAATCCCCATAGAAAATCTCTCCTGCTCTGGACAGTTCCTGACATGGACAGCGGTGGCAGCAGAGAGCACTGTGTCAGACTGGAGAGAATATACCACTTCCTGCAGGACATACAGCAGCTGATAAGTACTGGAAGACTGGAGATTTTTTTATAGAAGTAATTTACAAATCTCCAGGTTGGTGTTCTGGCCCCATGGCCACCACCTTAGTGAATGGGTTGGTCTTGGCACCATCAGACTTCCCCTGGGCTCCAGCTACTATTGATCCCACATCGGCCGATGGGTGAGGGTTTAGGGTGAGGTTTAGGGTGAGGTTTCTGTTACCCCCTCCGCTTATCACAGAGGCTCTCGGTGTAATTAGATCAGGGCCGTGATGCTCAATCCGACTCCATGTTTCACTTGTACCAATTATGATGACGCATTCGGAGAAGATAGAAGCAAATCTACAATTAGTGTTCCCCAAACCATCTGCACTCAATTAGATCAGGTAATTGCCGAGCGAATGGAATAGTCTTGTCTTCTGTTTTTGTTTAATGAGGCTGAAATTCGGCGGCTGATTAGGTTAACAAATGGCGATGGCTGGAGAATACCTAATGTGATGGAGCTGGAGCCCGGCGCCCTAACCCAATCACATGGAGACCGGATGGAGGGGACAGCCATGGGCACAGAGATCGCTTCACCTGGGGCTATGGAAGTTGTTTATTCTTTGTAGAGGAACAGATCCAAGAGCGATGAAGGAGCCCAACATACTGTATGATGGCCGAAGGCCAGCAACGGCCGCCCATGCCAAGCCCTGGCACTGCTACTGACTGTGAATAACATGGGACTTGAGTTCCATCGTTCAGCATTTCATTATTGGTGACTGAAGAAGTTGGATGCAGCGCTAAGGTGTCCTGGAAAACATGGATACAGCCTATGAATATAATGGAAAAGATGGATACAGCCTATGGATATAATGGAAAACATGGATACAGCCTATGGATATAATGGAAAACATGGATACAGCCTATGGATATTATGGAAAACATGGATACAGCTCATGGATATTATGGAAAACATGGATACAGCCTATGGATATTATGGAAAACATGGATACAGCTCATGGATATCATGGAAAACATGGATATAGCCTATGGATATTATGGAAAATATGGATACAGCCTATGGATATTATGGAAAACAGCTATGTGTAACAGCTACGTGTAAAAGCGAAGCACGTCCAATGGCTGATGACTGTAGTATAAATTAATAAAGTATTTACTTACCTTACCAGGCTCCCCGGTGTCCTCGGGCCTTCCCCTCTCTCTGGACCCACAGGCCGCTCAGCCAGTTACTGGCCAATACAAGACCACGGCCAGTGATTGGCTGAGCAGCCTATCAGTGCAGAGACTGGAACAGAAGGCAAAGCTGCAGGTGCAGAGGCCGGGGAAGGCCCAAAGATAGCAGGGAACGTGAGTAAATACTTTATTATTTTACACTAAAGGCAAGGACTGCACAGACATTGCTAATGATGTATGTGCAGTCCTTGCTGCATGAAAGTCAGCACGTGTAATTTCTCAGTAAAGGAAGGCCAATCTAGCAGATCGGTGCTCGTTTACACTTTATAATCAGGCCATGTGATAGGACCCTTAAAGTTTTACAGTCTGTAATCCTGTCTCCTACCACGTCTTTTCACTGCATGTTGGTTGAGAAGATGCACAGTGCTACAATTCCCAGAATGCATTAATTTCCCACAGCACAGCTCTCACAGCGTTTCCCACACAAAAGCTTCTGCAGAATATTTCAGTATTTCAGAAGTTGCTGTGAGTAAATCTGAAGCTTCTGCTGTATTGATTCCCTGTCTGCTCCTCTGCCTGTGGCATTATTCAGCACATGGCAGCATGCTGTAATGCCACCTTGTTCTTTTCTAAGTGTCCCAGTAGATAGATAGATAGATAGATACGTTTGTGTATATACTGTATATGACAGGGGGATGGTCATGTAGGCTATAGGGGCTGGTCAGAGGTAGTGACATCACTCAGAGGGCGGGGCTTGAGGTCAGAGACATGATGCAGCCAAGCCTCCTGAGACAGTAGAAGATGATGCGTTGTCTCAGTTAAGAGGGAGGAGCCAGGGAGCTGTTGAGACAACACCACACTGACAATGAAAGAACTACGCAACTTCCTGTCAGGGGGATTCCATCCCGAAGCCAGTACTATTAGTGATAACACTATATTAGTAAGTTATATGTCTTGGGGTGATAGTTTTATTTAAAAGATACCAGAATACCCCTTTTTTCCAGCAGGAAACCATCGCCCTTTGCTCCTCCCATGGATTGTGGTGAATACATTGTACCAGCATAAAGTTTCTCGGTGGTAGAGGCTCCATATTACTCCGGCAGCCGGTTAGTATTCTGATTATGCGTCTAATGACAGGAGCGATGGGCTATGGGTGATTAATAGTATAATATATATGCAAATAATTCCTCCCTCCAAGGTGATATTTTATCAGAAGAACACATTTATCGCTCGGGTTTGACCTCCTTGTGGATGAGACTTAGGGACCAGTGTGTAAAGCTTAGTGCAGGGATACAAGTCGTCTACCGCTGGGTAGAGATCACTATGAATATGTCACATCATAGGAAGTCATTCATGGAGGTCCAGTACATTGCAGCCACAGATCCGTCAGTGCTATTTCATACAGTTGTCCCATCTTCCATTCAGTTTGGGGTCTTACTCCCTGGTTGAGCAGTTGCTCAACACTCCAATTCACGGAATGCATTGTTTTCCCTAAACTCTGCATTACAGTTCTCCCACCACTCCCACACCATTCCACCCAGAGACTGTGAAGAATATTTAATTTTACAGCATAATATCATACAATCAGATACAATCAGTGAAGTTGCTGCATTTAATCCCTGTCTTCCTCTCTGCCTGTGGCATTATTCAGCATGCTGTATACACACACCCCATCCACCCTGGCCAATTCTCTCCTGATCACTCACCTCTGGGGTTCCTAGAAATCAGCCGCAATCTATGGGGCTACTCAGAAACAAGGCTTCAATTCCCCTGCAGAGCCACCACTGGGGTGGACTGGCTGTGTAATGTATGGATATGAGTCCTCCAAAGTGAGGAGCTCTTTGAAGATTTTGTTATTTCCACCTGAAAATACCCCTTGCAATCATGTGGATTTTGTGCAGGTCATCCCCAGTTTGTTTACCCGGCCTGTTCCCTAATAGCTGCTGATAACTGATTGTAGATAGTACCAGAACCCGCATCATGACCAGTATCCTGTTATCCTGAATAGTGTTGAGCAAACTTGCCAAACTGTTCGGGTTTGGCAAAGTCCTTAGAACCCGAACGTTAGACATTCCAGACAGTCCTGTCGGCTGGAAAGTTGGATGCTGCCCTAGGGCTGCCAGGAAAAAATAGATACAAAACTTATCAGGAGATAGAAAGGTGGCACTCAATAAGATAGCAAAAATATAGCCCTTTATTCCACCACCAAAACAGGTTACATGAAGCAGATAAAATGAATAGGTGACAGCTGTTTCGCACTTCACGTGCTTCCTCTAAGCCAGGGGTGGGGAACCTTTTCCATGTCGAGGGCCGGTCAGGCATTATTAAAATAATTCGAGGGCCGCATACCGTGCGCGGCAGTTAGTAGCGGGGGTTTGAAGCACCCAGGGCAAGGCAAGGTATTGTTCGCCTAGTGCCCCTGCTATTGTAGTTAACCCCCAGCCATGTCCCTGGTAGCCTAGTTAACCCCCATCAGGCATGTCCCTGGTAGCCTAGTTAACCCCCATCAGGCATGTCCCTGGTAGCCTAGTTAACCCCCATTAGTCATGTCCCTGGTGGCCTAGTTAACCCCCAACAGTCATGTCCCTGGTGGCCTAGCTAACCCCCATCAGGCCTGTCCCTGGTGGACCAGTTAACCCCCATCAGGCATGTCCCTGGTAGCCTAGTTAACCCACATCAGTCATGTCCCTGGTAGCCTAGTTAATCCCTCAGTCATGTCCCTGGTAGCCTAGTTAACCCCCAACAGTCATGTCCCTGGTGGACCAGTTAACCCCCAACAGTCATATGCCTGGTGGACCAGTAAACACCCAACAGTCATGTCCCTGGTGGACCAGTTAACCCCCAACAGTCATGTCCCTGGTGGACCAGTTAACCCCCAACAGTCATATGCCTGGTGGACCAGTAAACACCCAACAGTCATGTCCCTGGTGGACCAGTTAACCCCCATCAGGCATGTCCCTGGTAGCCTAGTTAACCCACATCAGTCATGTCCCTGGTAGCCTAGTTAATCCCTCAGTCATGTCCCTGGTAGCCTAGTTAACCCCCAACAGTCATGTCCCTGGTGGACCAGTTAACCCCCAACAGTCATATGCCTGGTGGACCAGTAAACACCCAACAGTCATGTCCCTGGTGGACCAGTTAACCCCCAACAGTCATGTCCCTGGTGGACCAGTTAACCCCCAACAGTCATATGCCTGGTGGACCAGTAAACACCCAACAGTCATGTCCCTGGTGGACCAGTTAACCCCCAACAGTCATGTCCCTGGTGGACCAGTTAACCCCCAACAGTCATGTCTCTGGTGGACCAGTTAACCCCCAACAGTCTTGTCCCTAGTAGCCTAGTTATCCCCCCCCCCATCACTCATGTCCCTGGTGGACTAGTTAACCCCCATCAGTCATGTCCCTGGTAGCCTAGTTATCCCCCCCCCCCCATCAGTCATGTCCCTGGTAGCCTAGTTATCCCCCCCATCAATCATGTCCCTGGTAGCCTAGTTATCCCCCCCCCCATCAGGCATGTCCCTGGTGGCCTATTTAACCCCCAAATAAAAAAAAATAAACATCCCTCTCACCTTTCCTCCGTTCCCACGCTGTCCAGGTCCTCTTCTCTCCCAGGTCCTCTGTGCCGGTCTTCTCCGGCAGGCGGCGCGCGATGAAATGACGTCATCGCGCGCGGCCCGCAGGAGACTGAAGACACGCGCCGCTTTGGAGGAGGAAGGAGCCGACACAGACAGCACGGCAGCTGTCACAGAGGATGCTGTGTGCGCCGGCTCCTTCCTCCTCCAAAGCAGCGCGTGTCACAGGGGAGCCGCGGGCCGCATCGGGAGGTCTCAGGGGCCGGATGCGGCCCGCGGGCCGGAGGTTCCCCACCCCTGCTCTAAGCCTTGAGAGAAAGCGCGTGATGTGCGAAACAGATGTTGCCTATTCATTTTATCTGCTACATGTAACTTGTATTGATGATGGAATAAAGGACTCTATTTTTTGCTATCTCGGTGAGTGCCACCTTTCTATCTCCTGATAAGTTTTTTATGCCGTTGGACTGCATGTTTTGGTAGAGAACCTCCGAGGTAGTACGGCTCCGAGGAGGAGTGTATTCACACTTGAAAACTGTGACCAGCAGTATGTAGGGGTCTAGTGTCGGGAATCTCCTTTGAAACATGAAACATGGATACAGCCTATGCCATCCAACTTCTGTAGCCACCAGTAATCAAATGCCGAACGCTTAGTTCGGAGAATGTTGCCGAACCTAAACATTTCGGCCTCTTTGCTCAACACTTTTCATAACATATAAAACATCCACCTTCTCCAGTCATCGGGAGTCAAATGCAGAGCGTTCTAGTCTAGAGAATGTTGCCAAACCCAAACAGTTCGGCAAGTTGGCTCAACACTAATGCCAAACAGTAGAAAGCATGATACACCACCCACAATACGTCCTACAAGATCCAACTGGATGAAGTTCTGCTTAGTCTTATCCTTTCTATTGTAGAGAATATATACCATATAGCAGAGGAACTGTGACGTATCTGCATTACCTTTATGTTTCCTTTATTCATATTTAATGGATGATTCTATATTTACCATTGAGTAATGGAAACCATTCATCTACTGCACATACATAATGCAAGAGATGATGACTAACAGTGCAAGGTATGATCAATGGGTAAGGATCAAGGTGTGGCAGCTAGAAATGAACAAACTTGCCGAAAGTTTGGACAATCGGCATTTTAATCCTGCTCCCTGGGGAAAGTGGATACCGCCATTATCCATGTTTTCTAGACAGTCCTTGCACTGTCACAAACTTCTCCAGACAGCGGGAATCAAATGCTGATCAATTGGGTTCATGGGAACCCGATTTTTTGGCAAGTTTGCTCATCTCTATTGGCAGCTCCAATGGAAACAAAGCAGTTCTAAGATCTCTAGTGGCACCCCCAATGGGGGTTCTCTAGTGGAGCTCCAATGGGAAAGCTGTTCTAACCCCCACATTTACCAGTACTATAAATAACATGGTGTCTTCTTTTGGGCCAAATCGGAAAAAGCAGCCATGGGTAAGTCTTCTAGTAACGGACAATGGATGAAGCCATTAGCGATGTCTTCCACCTCTACTATACATTGTACAGATTCCACTTGACCTATAATCTGTAATTTCCGGAATGATTTTGTTCAATCCCAATATTTTCTCAGCGAATAATAATTATTATTTCGGAGCGGCTATCAATTTGGTAAATTGGCCGTTTGATGTGACTGAGCGGCTCCATTAGGTAGGAACTCCTAGCTTAATTGGTTGCTCCATAAACAATACCATCCCCCATCGGCCGTCCTGACGTGCTCATCATGATGTATGGCGCTGTCTCAAAGAATTATAGGGCTCATTTTGCTATTTGCCAGTATTTCTTGCTTGGATGGGATCAATAGAAATTCATCATTTTTTTTTTTCGGTGGGTAAAGATAGGAGTTAGATGCGCTCTCCTACATGACTGCAGATCAGCTGGTCTATCCTTCCATAAAGATTTGGAAGATGGATTGGAGACATGAAGGTGGTGAACAGGATAAAAAAAAAACATGGACGCTTTCTCCAGAAACAGAGCCACGCCCGTATTTTGTTTTGCAATCCAAATACTTTGAGGCTGTAGAGCAATGCCAGATATAGCAACCGATAGGTGAAAATAATCTATAATGTTCTAATAACAGATCACAGATCCCCGTTAAGGAGCAACTCCAAACACTATTGATATAATGATAAATGCTCTTATAGAATATCTTATTAGAAATCTTATTAAAGGGGTTATCCAGGGTTAGGAAAACATGTCCGCTTTCTTCCTGAAACAGCAGCACTAACGCCTATTAGTAACCATGTAGTAGCTGTAATGGCTGCCATATTGGTTTCCTGTTCTGAACAACCCATATAAATGACAACTTACAGTCAGCTAAATGCTGAGGTTCTTGGGTCGGGGCGGTGTGGGGGGTGATTTGGTCTTGTTAGGACAGTGCAGATTGAGTTGGAGGCATCACACCTTGCAGGTACACTGACTTACTCCTTGCCTTGCTTCCTCTCAATTGCACTGGGAACATGGTTTGCCCCCTTGCACATTTCTTGTACTCTGTCTTGCTGAGGTTGTTACAGGAGACATATTTCCCCTAACAACAGACAGTGGACAGAGAAGAGAGACTCCTGTTTTATTCTGGGGTAAAAGTCTTTTTCGATAAATAAAGTCATTTATAAATATTTAAGGAATGACATGGAGGGAAGGTGTTTGAAACAACAGTGGCCATTTAATATGAAACTAGACTCTAAACTACAGTTTATACTTTTTGAATCTGACAAGAGATATTATGGAAAACATGGATACAGCCTATGGATATTATGGAAAACATGGATACAGCCTATGGATATTATGGAAAACATGGATACAACCTATGGATATTATGGAAAACATGGATACAGCTCATGGATATAATGGAAAACATGGATACAGCCTATGGATATAATGGAAAACATGGATACAGCTCATGGATATTATGGAAAACATGGATACAGCCTATGGATATTATGGAAAACATGGATACAGCCTATGGATATTATGGAAAACATGGATACAGCCTATGGATATTATGGAAAACATGGATACAGCCTATGGATATTATGGAAAACATGGATACAGCTCATGGATATTATGGAAAACATGGATACAGCTCATGGATATTATGGAAAACATGGATACAGCCTATGGATATTATGGAAAACATGGATACAGCCTATGGATATTATGGAAAACATGGATACAACCTATGGATATTATGGAAAACATGGATACAGCTCATGGATATAATGGAAAACATGGATACAGCCTATGGATATAATGGAAAACATGGATACAGCTCATGGATATTATGGAAAACATGGATACAGCCTATGGATATTATGGAAAACATGGATACAGCCTATGGATATTATGGAAAACATGGATACAGCCTATGGATATTATGGAAAACATGGATACAACCTATGGATATTATGGAAAACATGGATACAGCTCATGGATATAATGGAAAACATGGATACAGCCTATGGATATAATGGAAAACATGGATACAGCCTATGGATATTGTGGAAAACATGGATACAGCTCATGGATATCATGGAAAACATGGATACAGCCTATGGATATTTTGGAAAACATGGATACAGCCTATGGATATTATGGAAAACATGGATACAGCCTATGGATATTATGGAAAACATGGATACAGCCTATGGATATTATGGAAAACATGGATACAGCTCATGGATATTATGGAAAACATGGATACAGCCTATAGATATTATGGAAAACAGCTATGTGTAACAGCTACGTGTAAAAGCGAAGCACGTCCAATGGCTGATGACTGTAGTATAAATTAATAAAGTATTTACTTACCTTACCAGGCTCCCCGGTGTCCTAGGGCCTTCCCCTCTCTCTGGACCCACAGGCCGCTCAGCCAATTACTGGCCAATACAAGACCACGGCCAGTGATTGGCTGAGCAGCCTATCAGTGCAGAGACTGGAACAGAAGGCAGATGCAGGTGCAGAGACCGGGGAAGGCCCAAAGATACCGGGGAACGTGGTAAGGTGAGTAAATACTTTATTATTTTACACTAAAGGCAAGGACTGCACAGACATTGCTAATGATGTCTGTGCAGTCCTTGCTGCACGAAAGTCGGCACGTGTAATTTCTCAGTAAAGGAAAACCAATCTAGCAGATCGGTGCTCGTTTACACTTTATAATCAGGCCATGTGATAGGACCCTTAAAGTTTTACAGTCTGTAATCCTGTCTCCTACCACGTCTTTTCACTACATGTTGGTTGAGAAGATGCACAGTGCTACAATTCCCAGAATGCATTAATTTCCCACAGCACAGCTCTCACAGCGTTTCCCACACAAAAGCTGCTGCAGAATATTTCAGTATTTCAGAAGTTGCTGTGAGTAAATCTGAAGCTTCTGCTGTATTGATTCCCTGTCTGCTCCTCTGCCTGTGGCATTATTCAGCACATGGCAGCATGCTGTAATGCCACCTTGTTCTTTTCTAAGTGTCCCAGTAGATAGATAGATAGATAGATAGATAGATAGATACGTTTGTGTATATACTGTATATGACAGGGGGATGGTCATGTAGGCTATAGGGGCTGGTCAGAGGTAGTGACATCACTCAGAGGGCGGGGCTTGAGGTCAGAGACATGATGCAGCCAAGCCTCCTGAGACAGTAGAAGATGATGCGTTGCCTCAGTTAAGAGGGAGGAGCCAGGGAGCTGTTGAGACAACACCACACTGACAATGAAAGAACTACGCAACTTCCTGTCAGGGGGATTCCGTCCCGAAGCCAGTACTATTAGTGATAACACTATATTAGTAAGTTATGTCTTGGGGTGATAGTTTTATTTAAAAGATACCAGAATACCCCTTTAACTCTTGACTCTCCTTTCCAGCAGGAAACCATCGCCCTTTGCTCCTCCCATGGATTGTGGTGAATACATTGTACCAGCATAAAGTTTCTCGGTGGTAGAGGCTCCATATTACTCCGGCAGCCGGTTAGTATTCTGATTATGCGTCTAATGACAGGAGCGATGGGCTATGGGTGATTAATAGTATAATATATATGCAAATAATTCCTCCCTCCAAGGTGATATTTTATCAGAAGAACACATTTATCGCTCGGGTTTGACCTCCTTGTGGATGAGACTTAGGGACCAGTGTGTAAAGCTTAGTGCAGGGATACAAGTCGTCTACCGCTGGGTAGAGATCACTATGAATATGTCACATCATAGGAAGTCATTCATGGAGGTCCAGTACATTGCAGCCACAGATCCGTCAGTGCTATTTCATACAGTTGTCCCATCTTCCATTCAGTTTGGGGTCTTACTCCCTGGTTGAGCAGTTGCTCAACACTCCAATTTACGGAATGCATTGTTTTCCCTAAACTCTGCATTACAGTTCTCCCACCACTCCCACACCATTCCACCCAGAGACTGTGAAGAATATTTAATTTTACAGCATAATATCATACAATCAGATACAATCAGTGAAGTTGCTGCATTTAATCCCTGTCTTCCTCTCTGCCTGTGGCATTATTCAGCATGCTGTATACACACACCCCATCCACCCTGGCCAATTCTCTCCTGATCACTCACCTCTGGGGTTCCTAGAAATCAGCCGCAATCTATGGGGCTTCTCAGAAACAAGGCTTCAATTCCCCTGCAGAGCCACCACTGGGGTGGACTGGCTGTGTAATGTATGGATATGAGTCCTCCAAAGTGAGGAGCTCTTTGAAGATTTTGTTATTTCCACCTGAAAATACCCCTTGCAATCATGTGGATTTTGTGCAGGTCATCCCCAGTTTGTGTACCCGGCCTGTTCCCTAATAGCTGCTGATAACTGATTGTAGATAGTACCAGAACCCGCATCATGACCAGTATCCTGTTATCCTGAATAGTGTTGAGCAAACTTGCCAAACTGTTCGGGTTTGGCAAAGTCCTTAGAACCCGAACGTTAGACATTCCAGACAGTCCTGTCGGCTGGAAAGTTGGATGCTGCCCTAGGGCTGCCAGGAAAAAATAGATACAAAACTTATCAGGAGATAGAAAGGTGGCACTCAATAAGATAGCAAAAATATAGCCCTTTATTCCACCACCAAAACAGGTTACATGAAGCAGATAAAATGAATAGGTGACAGCTGTTTCGCACTTCACGTGCTTCCTCTAAGCCTTGAGAGAAAGCGCGTGATGTGCGAAACAGATGTTGCCTATTCATTTTATCTGCTACATGTAACTTGTATTGATGATGGAATAAAGGACTCTATTTTTTGCTATCTCGGTGAGTGCCACCTTTCTATCTCCTGATAAGTTTTTTATGCCGTTGGACTGCATGTTTTGGTAGAGAACCTCCGAGGTAGTACGGCTCCGAGGAGGAGTGTATTCACACTTGAAAACTGTGACCAGCAGTATGTAGGGGTCTAGTGTCGGGAATCTCCTTTGAAACATGAAACATGGATACAGCCTATGCCATCCAACTTCTGTAGCCACCAGTAATCAAATGCCGAACGCTTAGTTCGGAGAATGTTGCCGAACCTAAACATTTCGGCCTCTTTGCTCAACACTTTTCATAACATATAAAACATCCACCTTCTCCAGTCATCGGGAGTCAAATGCAGAGTGTTCTAGTCTAGAGAATGTTGCCAAACCCAAACAGTTCGGCAAGTTGGCTCAACACTAATGCCAAACAGTAGAAAGCATGATACACCACCCACAATACGTCCTACAAGATCCAACTGGATGAAGTTCTGCTTAGTCTTATCCTTTCTATTGTAGAGAATATATACCATAGAGCAGAGGAACTGTGACGTATCTGCATTACCTTTATGTTTCCTTTATTCATATTTAATGGATGATTCTATATTTACCATTGAGTAATGGAAACCATTCATCTACTGCACATACATAATGCAAGAGATGATGACTAACAGTGCAAGGTATGATCAATGGGTAAGGATCAAGGTGTGGCAGCTAGAAATGAACAAACTTGCTGAAAGTTTGGACAATCGGCATTTTAATCCTGCTCCCTGGGGAAAGTGGATACCGCCATTATCCACGTTTTCTAGACAGTCCTTGCACTGTCACAACCTTCTCCAGACAGCGGGAATCAAATGCTGATCGTTTGGGTTCATGGGAACCCGATTTTTTGGCAAGTTTGCTCATCTCTATTGGCAGCTCCAATGGAAACAAAGCAGTTCTAAGATCTCTAGTGGCACCCCCAATGGGGGTTCTCCAGTGGAGCTCCAATGGGAAAGCTGTTCTAACCCCCACATTTACCAGTACTATAAATAACATGGTGTCTTCTTTTGGGCCAAATCGGAAAAAGCAGCCATGGGTAAGTCGTCTAGTAACGGACAATGGATGAAGCCATTTTCATTAGCGATGTCTTCCACCTCTACTATACATTGTACAGATTCCACTTGACCTATAATCTGTAATTTCCGGAATGATTTTGTTCAATCCCAATATTTTCTCAGCGAATAATAATTATTATTTCGGAGCGGCTATCAATTTGGTAAATTGGCCGTTTGATGTGACTGAGCGGCTCCATTAGGTAGGAACTCCTAGCTTAATTGGTTGCTCCATAAACAATACCATCCCCCATCGGCCGTCCTGACGTGCTCATCATGATGTATGGCGCTGTCTCAAAGAATTATAGGGCTCATTTTGCTATTTGCCAGTATTTCTTGCTTGGATGGGATCAATAGAAATTCATCATTTTTTTTTTTCGGTGGGTAAAGATAGGAGTTAGATGCGCTCTCCTACATGACTGCAGATCAGCTGGTCTATCCTTCCATAAAGATTTGGAAGATGGATTGGAGACATGAAGGTGGTGAACAGGATAAAAAAAAAACATGGACGCTTTCTCCAGAAACAGAGCCACGCCCGTATTTTGTTTTGCAATCCAAATACTTTGAGGCTGTAGAGCAATGCCAGATATAGCAACCGATAGGTGAAAATAATCTATAATGTTCTAATAACAGATCACAGATCCCCGTTAAGGAGCAACTCCAAACACTATTGATATGATCATAAATGCTCTTCGCTTTCTTCCTGAAACAGCAGCACTAACGCCCATTAGTAACCATGTAGGAGCTGTAATTGCTGCCATATTGGTTTCCTGTTCTTAACAACCCATATAAATGACAACTTACAGTCAGCTAAATGCTGAGGTTCTTGGGTCGGGGCGGTGGTGGTGGTGGTGGAGATTGAGTTGGAGGCATCACACCTTGCAGGTACACTGACTTACTCCTTGCCTTGCTTCCTCTCAATTGCACTGGGAACATGGTTTGCCCCCTTGCACATTTCTTGTACTCTGTCTTGCTGAGGCTGTTACAGGAGACATATTTCCCCTAACAACAGACAGTGGACAGAGAAGAGAGACTCCTGTTTTATTCTGGGGTAAAAGTCTTTTTCGATAAATAAAGTCATTTATAAATATGTAAGGAATGACATGGAGGGAGGGTGTTTGAAACAACAGTGGCCATTTAATATGAAACTAGACTCTAAACTACAGTTTATACTTTTTGAATCTGACAAGAGACCCCGTAAATTAATTTTAGTCCTCACACCAGACCCCCTTATCAGACCCCAGATCAGATCCCCTAAATATATTCAGACCCCAGACCATTAACCCAAAACTCATCACCCCCTCAGACTAATCTACTGTATATCAGATCACATATAAGACCCCTACATTGATTCCAAACCCTATATAAGACCCCTAAATATCTCAACAGGTTGGTCAATCAGGAGTGTAGGGAAGGGGTGGCGGCTATACTGGTAAAAAACAACTTAATTACATTTTAACAAAAAAATCAACAAAGGATAAGAAATCCATCCATGATCTATAACATCAGGAAATAGTGCAGAGGAAGCTTAATGGCGGCGATTATTCCGCAGTGTTGCCTTTCATTAGTAATATTGAATTTCTCTTATAGCGAATTGACAAATACCTCCTATGATGGAAGTCACTGGATGGGGGAGTAAACATCACAACGAATGGCGGCATTATCACAGATCAGGAATATATGTTGGCTCCCTCCCCCTTCATGTAAGCCTACTGGTTAGTTTGGAACATGTATGTTATTTTTAGATTTTTAGATTTTTGGATTTGAAACAAATTTGAAAGTGTTGTATTAAAAAGTTGTGTTGTGTGATGTCCAAAGTCAATGGCAAGATAGACCATCCCTTACCATAAAATAGGGTTAGTAGGTTTCGGGTCCTTAAAGGGGTTATCCAGTGCTACAAAAACATGGCCACTTTTGCACGACTCTTGTCTCCAGACTGGGTGGGGTTTGAAACTCATCTCCATTGAAGTAAATTGCAAACCACACCTGAACTGGAGACAAGAGTGGGGAAAAAGAAGCCTTGTTTTTGTAGCGCTGGATAAACACTTTAATAGTTTTGAGCAGAACCAACCTTTCTTCTGGTCTTCCATAAATGTTATATGACAAATCAAAATTTGTTACAAATTGATTTGCTGATCTGTTACAGAATATCAGCTCTCCATACAGTAACTTTGGCCATAGATTGGACACAAGGCAGCTAGTTTAAATAACCAGGGTAAAGTATAAAGCATGGAGACACATCGTAGCAACTGAGCTTTCCTGTCTTCAGTTTGATTATAAGTATGTGGTGAGCTCCCCCTAGTGGTGGCAACAAGCTGAATAAATTTAATTGTTTAAAAGTGTTATTCCAACTGGAAAGGTTACAGTTTGGGAGATAGCTATCTGACTGAGAGGGACAAACTTCTGGAACACTCTACGATCCTAAGTCACCCTTCAAAATGGTGTGGCAGGATGCCAAATACAACATATGGACATAGATAGGTTCCCATTCTGAAGATTGCATTGGGTCCCAGCAGTCAGACCTCTCCCACAATAAGATGGTTATTGTCTATCTTCTAAAAAAGGGGATAACTTTGTAGGTTGCAACTGTCCTTCATCAAGAAAGAGTAACATTGACTACAGATATTCCTTTGATGCATGTCATGGGTATACATACTGATTCATTGACGTACAGAGAATTATTTTTTCCGGCAATGCCCCATGGGAAAAAAAATATGTAAATGAACTGTCCTCCAGTAAGAGGAAAATACTCTCTCTATAGAGAGTCTCTATAGACAGCCACAAAGCAGCCGACACCGTAGATGATAAATCACAAGTAATAACAACCCATAGGTAAAGAATTTTTAAAGAGAAAAGTGGACATTCCCTTTAAGAAATGAGATTCTGTGAGTGATATATATGTAAGTGGAATAAAGAAAAACATTGAGCTTCCATAGTGCTTTCTCCTTCAGCTTCCATCACTGTAATAAATGTGCTTCTCAGTCCGCTTGCCTACGCTGTCAAAGTGATGCATGTTCACGGATCGCCCTGATACTAAATGTGTTGACGCCGCTTCAATCTCGGCTTCTATCTGGAAGCTACAATGCACACTTTTCTATTCTCCTTACTGAACAAACAACCCCGGCAGTAACACGGCCATAAAACAAGTGTCAGCGTGCTAGATACAAGCGATAGGCAGATACGGGTATTGTAGGGGATGGCCAATACCTGAGGGGGGGCAAAGGTTAAAATGGGGCTCCTATCACCGTCCGACTATCTAGAACAGGATGTCATTTTGGAACAAAACTAATGCTTTTGGGAAATTTGAACTCATTGGGGTTAATTCTTAGTGTCTATGGCCAGCACAGTGCACAAAGAAGCAAATCTGTTGGCAGTACTAGACTGGCCCACCGGAGCATCGGAGAATCTGTCGGTGGGCCCAGGCTATGATGCAATAATGAGCCTCAATAGTCCAACCAAAAACAAACCCATTTGGAGGTGACTGGGATAATCTCCTGCCCCTAGGGTCCATGTTTTATGGGATGATTCACAACTACCCTATTAGATCAGTGATAGCAACAAAAGTACAATGTAATCATAAGCGGACGTCACATGTTCTGTACAGACAGATGGTAAGTCCTCCGTCTGTGTGCCAAGCCACACACTATTCAGTTATCTTTTCTGAACAAACAAAAAGTGTTAGGGTGGTATTACATGGGACGATTTTTTTGGTGATTAACGATAAACGATCTTAAACGACCGCTATGACATACGATCTTAAATCGTTACCCCTATTGCACAGGAAGCCGATCGTTACTTATGGTCGTTCTTGCGTTCATCCTTTCCTGGCTGATAGACCAGGGAATGATCAAACAACGCGTTATTACACCAAACAATGTTCATTGGTCATTTAATCGTTGCCTGCTATTACATGACACGATTATCATTTGAATCTGAACGATATAACGATTTTCATCAGGCTGCAGTTGACTACACAGCCAGGTGGCCGGGGGCAGCACTGTGCAGGAGAAACAGTGAAGAAGCTGCAGCTCTGAATTGGAATTGGTGGAGGTTGGACACCCACTAATCTTAAGGGAAAGGGGAGTTCCCCTTTAAAGGCACTGTCTAGCTTCAGGCTAAATAATAATAATTATAATAAGGCTATGTTCACACTATGTAAGTTCCGCAGAAATTTCTGCGGTACTTAAGTAATGTTGCAGGCTGAGGGAATCCCGGCCAGAGTGTATACACATAGTATACGCTCCAGCCGGGATACCCAGCGGCGCTGTAGAAAACTGACATGTCAGTTTTCTGCAGCCACTATTCATTGAATAGTGGCCGCAGAAAACCCTGTCAGTGCACACTATGGAGCGAGCGGCTCCGGCTGTATGCTCCATAGTGTGCAGTGGGGAGTTCTGATGCGGGCGCGCACGTATGGGCCCGCATCAGAATTCAGCGGTGCTAAAGATCATCCGGCAGGTACTGCAGTACCATCCGGGATGATCTTTACTGAGACCGGGCGTTCCGTGACCTGGCCAAGTCACGGAATGGACAGTCTCATACTACATGTGACCATAGCCTACTAAAAAAAGAAAAACCTCACCTGCTGTGATTTCCTGCAGCTACAGCCTCAACGGTGCCCCGCCCCTGCTGCTCACCACTTCCTGGTCCCCATCTTGATACAAGAAAGTGCCACTCATCCAATCACTGTCTGAGGCGGGTCATCACTGTGACCAATGACTGTCAGAGCAGCCACTTCCTGCCAGGAGGCGGAGAGCAGTGTGGACTGGACAATATCACAACAGAAGCAGCAGGTGAGTACAGGACTATACCCAAATCTAGAAAGTTCCTCAAATGTTTTTGCCAACTTGGGTTAAACAGTGATTTGGAATGGAAGTAGAAACCCCTTTGGGTTAAAAGATGGAGAAAATGTAAAATTTTGAGTCTCCTAAATAGTTACTAAGGATTGGTAAGGGGGTATTTTGTGGTATAGTTGTGCGTCTCTTTTCCACTTTAAATGCCATCTGGCCGATATTTCTAATGAGGACGATGTTAGATATTTTGTGATAATGTGGAGGACCCCTCGCTCATAGTAATGTTTGACCTATAGTTAAACAGTATAAAAAGCCATTTAATGAAACGTACCAATTATTTCCGCCACCCGCCAGTGGCCCTGAAACGTCTCCGGCCCAGATCTTTGTAGCCTTGTTCCCGCTGTTTCAAGGAAACAGTCCCAGTTACCGTACATCAGAGCTCTGACACATCCGCGGCTTACGATTGCAAGTCAGCTTAAACACGGAGTCCGTTCTGGATCTTTGACTTTCATTATATACAATTTAGGAAATGACAGGCTTGAGCTGAAATCCACTGCCCTTTGTGAGTTTCCCGGATCTTAATGTTTCACATCAAGTATTTTTCTTTTCTTAAAGTGTAATTTATTCCCGGCATTTATTCCCGGAGGTTTTGCCTCTCTACTCTGTGACTTGACTTCTAACCTTCCGCAATAGTCCCCTACAGAACTGAAGCCACTGCCGCTCCAATAATTGGAATATAATCGTAATGGGCTAAATTAATTTTATAACGTTCTTGAGGGAATTTTCGTCTGCGCAGTTCCTTTCATACCGGGTTTTCGAGTATAGCATAAATCTGACAAGTAGGAAATTGAACAAAGAGATGAAGGTCGGGTCATGGTCTTCGAACATGCTTATTCCCATCTTGGCCATTTCTTCTACCTGGTTATATCTAGAACCTCGTCCTTGTAAAACATTGTGCGTGGTCTCGAAATATGCTCGTTAATTGGAAAACATTGTACAATGTAGTATACATGATCTCCGTTGACCATTGTAAGACATGATCATTACATCCATGTAGGGGTCCATGAAGTTGCCCCAGGCCAACACTGGTTGTTAACTTTGACATTAAACGCTTGAACTGTCCAACATTATATGTGCTCAGTAAACCAGAGCCATATAATCACCAATGGTCGATTTTCCACCATGCTAAACCATATCCTCGTCTATCTCTAATTGATGGAAAGACTTCATGACCCAGTTTTTGATGCTCGGTAAGACCATCAATATATGTTCAGAGGCAACCACTTTCAGCCATCCCCCTTCACCAATGCCATGGTCAACTAGAACTTTCAGAACCTATGGGGAAAAGGTTGTATTAAAAAGCAACCATTCATGAATGTAATACATAGATGGCTCCTCTTAGAGGAGGGTCCTAAGTGGTGACCCACTGTAATAGGACATATGGTCAGGGATGATCTTGATGAGACATCTGCTCAAAATAAGAGGCTTGGATCCTTGTAATATTGGCTGATACTGCATGGTAAAACGTTAAAATGGCATGTTTTAGGTTGGTGTTAGGAACCCTCTGAGTTCTCATTGGACTGTATCCAACCCCTTATAGACTTTTTATTGCCAAGAAAGTGTAACCCCATCTCTACTAAACTTACCGTTGGCCTCTTGCCCATTTGATGCAGGGAGATATAGCTTACCCCGTGTTGCCGAGGCCCAATGCCCAATATGCTCCGTGTACAAGTTTTGTTTATCAGAAAAGGGCTTGTGCACGGAACCCACTGGGTGTTGGACAGTTTTTGTGGCATATGCCAGCCATATCCTCCGATTGCCTTATAGGTGGGCAGGGTGGGTGCGGCAATTCAGGGAAGTTACACCCGCTCACAGGCATAAATCGTCATATAAATCTAGACTTGCTCCTAAACAATGGTAGATTTCTCCCGCAATGCCTGCGCCCTCCACCTCTTAGTAAATCCCGCTGGTGAAAAGGGGGTGGGGCTTTAAGACTGGTGTACGCGTACGCCATTCTTGATTAGTCCTCCAGAGTGTTGCCCAACATGACTTTTAAGGGCAACTAGGACCCTTCCACATATGAATCAGGCATTGGAAGGCCAATATGACCAAATCAGACCTGAGACTAGAATAGGAAAATTTGCGCATCTCTACATTAGATTAATGTTGGCTGAAACCAATGATTTTGGTGGAAGACAATACGACCATCTAATGTAGATGGTGTCCTGACTTTTTCCCAAAGCCAAATGTCCAAAGAAAGAAGGATCAGGCTGCCCAGTCCTTTTCTTCTCAGTGGAGATTATTGCTTTTACCCCCATTCAGAATATGTGCATGCTCGGCCAAGAGGGAATTAGTATGCAGGGCGTCTGAGAAAATACTTGTTGGTCAAATAGGCATTTAGCCAGTGAATATCTAATGAGTCCACTGAAGTTGGGCCACTGTTCCATAACCTACTCCTACCACTAAAACGCGTTGGCCACCAATGACATTTCCCTCCGTTAAAAGCTATATATGTCCTTTCTCTATGTCTATGTCTCTGAAATTAGCTCCATGAATGTGTGTAGGTTCCTCAATATGCAATGTGGATCCATCTATAATACATGCTATAAGATTAGAAGAACCCGCCGTCTCATCCGTCTCATTTATTCCCTGTTACTTCTATAGAATTAACCTAATGTGAATAATTTCATATATCAATGTCCAGAGATGGGCTGAAAATCTCATTGTCTTACCTTTAAGTCAAATTTAATCACAATCCAGTTGTCACTAGTTCTCCAGAGCAGCGATTTATCCAGTTCAAAGAACGCCTCAGGCACCTACGGAGAATATAGTATAATGACTGTACACATATAATACAGTATAATGACTATACTCATATAATATAGTATAATGACTCTACACATATAATTTTCTACTGCTCTGGACAGTTCCTGACATGGACAGAGGTGGCAGCATAGAGCACTGTGTCACACTGGAAAGAACTTCCTGCAGGACAGACAGCAGCTGATAAGTACTGGAAGATTAGAGATTTTCAAAATAGAAGTAAATTACAAATCTATATAACTTTCTTACACCAGGTGATTTGAAACACTTTTGATAGAGAACCCCTTTAAAGTGACTGTACCACCAGGCCCAGGCTGAAGCACTGGAGGTGGCTGACCCACCCTTAGTGGGAGGAAACCCCCGCCCCTCTATGATAGGGTTCCATTGATTCTAATGGAGTCACGTCATGGAGGGGCTGGGGTTTCTTCCCACTGGGGGTGGGTCGGCCCGCCTCCAGTGCTTCAGCCTGGGCCTGGTGGTACAGTCACTTTAAAGGAGACCAAGTGTCCATGCAAAAATAAGTAATAGTAAACTTTCTTGTGCATCCCTCCCCTACCTTCCAAAAAAAAAAAAGAAAAAAAGAGAATAGAACTTAAACAATAGTTCATATGTACCCCCAAAATGGTGCCAATGAAAACCACCTTGAATCATTAAAAAAAAAAAAATACATAAATATTTACAACAGTATTACAATAAATATTTCAAGCGGTACAGAAATTGCAATTTTGAAAAAAGTAAACAAACATTTACAAAAATTATGATAGAATACAAAATTATGGTAGAATACAAAAAGACACAGCTAAGGCTAAGGCTAGGTTCACACTGCGTTTTTGCAATCCGCTTTTTTTCAAAAAACGGATGTAAAAAAGGATTGCAAAAACGCAGTGTAAACCCAGCCTAACATTTCAATAAGGAAATGGGGAGTGGTTAGTGGAAATAGTGATTGTCATTGGATGGTAAATGACATAAGGGCGTAGCTATGGGTGGGGCTAATCTCCTGGTGAGGAGCCCAAAAGCCCCTCTGTTACATGTGTGTAAATGGCACATAATGGGAGTGTGGGGGGGGGCGGCTAACGAGCCTCCGGTTCTGATTGTAGATACACGGCTGATCCATGTATCTATGTGTATTTGTCTTGTACGGCTGTTCTCTCTCTCATCTGTAATACAGAAACAATGCACGTCCACCGCCATGGCTCAGAAACAACCTGAGCGTGAGCAAGAGATTGACAACAAGTGCCCCGGGGAATGACACCTGCCCTCACCGGTTAACACATGAACGAGCGACTGCACTGACAAGCCAAAGTACGGGTCCCTGGAGTCTGCAGGACGGATCCTCTGATGGGATTGTGCTAAGGGGCCGCCGGGTACGGTGCAGGCTCAGCCGGTCAGGTCTCTCCCGGAATCAACGGTGAACAGGGATGATGGTGACTTTATTAAAGGGATCGTTTTAGAATGGAAATTCATTTCCACAGTTTTCACTGTCACTTGCCTTGCCTTGTTACCCTAAAAAAGTGTCTAAAATTTCAGCCACTAGAGTTCACTCTTTCACTGAACTTATAGTTCACTTCCTGTCGTTAGGCTCAATTCATACTTAGTAGCAGAGACACCAAAACAGGAAGTGGGGGTTTACAGAGGGTCCATGCTGTTCCTGAAAGGTACAACCCAGTTCTGCTCTTTTCCCCCAAGACCTATAACTTACTAATTATGTGTTAGCACTAATAGTACTGGGGTCTCTCTTCCACTGAATTTATAGTTAACTTCCTGTTGTTAGGCTCAGTTCATAAATAGCAGCAGAGACACCAAAACAGCAAACAGGAAGTGGGGGCTTCCAGAGGGTCCATGCTGTACCTGAAAGGTACAACCCAGCTCTGCTTCTTTCCCTAAGACCTATAACTTACTAATATAGTGTTAGCACTAATAGTACTGTCTTCCTACTGTCTTAAGAATAGTAGAACTACACAATGGGTATTGTCTCTAGCTTCCCCCTCTCTGCTTAGACAATGCATTATACTCTGGTATCACAGAAGGCTTGGCTGGGAGGACTGTGATGGAGAGATGAGGGAAAGCAATGCATTCTGGGAATTGTAGCACTAAGCAACTGCCCAACCAGGAAGTACAAAACTCAAGCTGGGTTCACACTACGTTTTTGCAAAAAACAGATGGAAAATGAATGGAAATACGGATGTAATTTTGTGCATTCATTTGATCCATTTTCCATTGACTTCCATTATGAAAAAAAAAAAAAAAGGATTTACACAAATGGAAGTCAATGAAAAAACGGATGCACACAATTGCATCCGTATTTCCATCCGTTTTTTCATTCGTTTTTTTGCAAAAAAGGATGAAAAAAATGGATTTCAAAAATGTAGTGTGAACCCAGCCTAAGACCCAAAAAGAAAGGGATTTTTGGTGGTTTCAGAACTGGGTCAGACAGGTAAGCAATGTTATATGCCTCTGCAGCATGTTTATTTATTTTTACCTGATGGAGAACCCCTTTAAGCCCCTTTAGGCCCTTGGGGACCTTAAATCCATCACATTTTTAGCTTGATGTAGTAGTTATACCCCTTTTTTCTAGTACATATATGCTATGTTTTTTTTATAGCCCGCTTTTATGGCGCACACCAATTTATTGTGCGGCTGTGACAGTACTCAATGACTCTCTCATTATACCTAAAGCCAGGAGTTATATGGACAGAAAGTCATAGACAACTGATTAGAAATGTTCCATGCTATCAGAGAAGATTCCGGGCATCATTACCTCTTTGTGTCAGTCATACAGACTTGCTGCACAGTATGGGCACTGACTTAGTTTCGGCAGTATGATTTATGACTCTCTATAGCAGACAGTTGCATAGTAACCAGGACACCAGTGATACCAGCCATATCGAGATCCCAAGAGCTATGGGGGCTCCTGCTCGGGCTCTGATGTACAGATTGGGCTCGGATCAGCTTTATTCCTGTTTAGATCATTGAGTAAACACTGTGGTTGCATCATGAGCTTCACCAAGGATGCTTCACCGGCCTTGGGACCCCGCACCAGAAGGCAATTTCCCCCCAAGTTATGATGACGTCACGACTCGGGGGAAAAGGCCTGTCCCTGCTAATGGACTGGCCACTCAGCCAATCAGTGACTGGAGCGGCTTCATCTGGGTTGTGATGTGGCAGCTCCTGAGATCCCAGAGCCATGTGGGTATCCTGCGACCAGTCCTGCCATTCACCGCGGGCACAGGGAGAGGTAAGTCAGTACTTGTATTCAATTTGCCCCTGCCGGCTGCAGGATTTTAGAATCCTTCTCCTTTCAGAGTTTGGGTTATGATTTTGGTGATAAAGTTCTTTTCTTGGTTCCAGTTGGTTTAGTGGCTTTATATCCAAGGAATTAAAAAAACTTTCAAAAATTTTACTTGTCTTCTTATGTGCATCTGATTACTGGCAGGGGAAGAAGTCTGATGCTGCCCTAGGGAGTCTGGGAAAGTACGGATACAACCATTGGCCATAGGCTGTATCCATGTTTTCCAGGACTCCCTAGGGTGGCATCCAACTTCTTCAACCACTGGTAATCAAATGCTGAATGATAGCACTCAAGCATGTTCCAGCTGTGCTCATCTCTAGTTACCAACATTGCAATAGGCAAAACCAATACCTTTCTGCCTCGACCCTGATTCAGCCCCTGAAACAGGCACCAGAAGTGTAACTTGGATCTACTGGACCCCATCTGGATCTGTAACAGGCTCCCAACTACCATGTGTGTCCCTCCTTATCTTTCTTTTTGAGTTTACATATCACAATATGTCAACATGATTTTGCAGTACTTGGTTGGGAGATGTTTTTATGCTCTGTGCCCCTAGTGTTTGTTATGAGCATTGCACCCTATCGAGATATTTGCCAACATGTCGTGATAACATTTTGATTTGGAACTTTGAGAATTTCCAAGAAAGGTGAGCATGGACACATCTGTACATAGACCAGTAAGTAGGTTGGTATATGATCACTTGTACATAGGCAATGCAGACTTCCTGGGATGTGCTATACATTATACCGCCACATAGTACTAATAGCCCCTAATATGTCATTTACCAACATCTGAAGCCCAGTTATAAAACAATTATCGGCCCCTCGTAGTATTTCCCTTCCTCCTCGCAGTCGCTCGTTCTTACGTTTTCCCAGAGTTCGCGGAGAGGCCAAAGGATTTAAAAAGCGCTTAGAATAGCAGCAGAAGAAGAGAAAAAAAACAAGATTTGGATTAATCTTGTCACATCATAAGGATTTGTAAGAGATGAGAATGACACTAAAAGCCTCGTTCGGAGGCGGCGGCGCAGGCTCCGTGTAATGAATCATCCTAATTGTTTAAAGCCGCCGTCCCCATTGTCAGAAAGCCGCAGACATTAGAGGAACCTGCGGCCAATGGAGCGAGGAGCATTGTGATAACAGATCTGTATAGAAATACCTATAGCCCGATACCTAGGGGGGCGGATCAGTCTATCATTCTATCTGGGAGGGGATTATCATTACTTTATGTTACTGTTTTTTTATGTTTATGTTTGGGTGACAAAGTGATATGGGAACAATTACATCACTGGGCCGATTCTGTATACAGGGGTCTGGTAAACTGGATGACGCCCCCTATGGAATATGGGACCAATAGGGCAATGTCTGGGGCATTTCTTGTACCTTCTTTTGACTTGTATTGAATATAGATATCTAGTTAAGATTGGTGACCCCAACCATAATCCAGAGAAGAGAGCAGATAAAAAGAGCGTCTTTCACTCTGGAGGACCCAGAATGTCCAGGCGTTACATGGTGGTACCTGTGGTGGCGCTGCAGGAATACAGAACACAGGATCCCCTACAACAATAGGACACTGTCTGTACATAAATGGTGAATGGTTCCAGGCATGGGTTAGGTATCAGTATGGAAAATGGTGACGTGTACATCCCCTTGGTTGTCAATACTGTTCAATAATACCGCTCAATACTGTTGTGGTTGCAGTGGTAGATGGGAGCTTGCCTCTTAGAAAGCCTGCAGCATAAGTCTTCATGGTCGTCACTAACAGCTCTAGACAGCTCTATCCCTAGGGGACTCTTGATGCTTGCAGAGTGCCTCTAATATATATTCTTCTGAGATCCAGACTGCAGTAATTCTGTATCCCCACCCTGACTGGTCATACCACTTCTCATTTTGCATCCCTGGTTCTCCTGCCTATCAGTGCCTGCAGCAAAACTTCATCATTCTCCCTTTTTTAAGTAGCTCCATCTCCTCCTCAAGGCACATTCTCACCTGCCACACCCACTTCTATTTGCCCCACTCACTTCCTGTCAACTTGCCATGCCTACATCCTATTCACTTGTCACACCCACTTCCTGCCCTCTAGTCACACCAACTTCCTGTCCCCTTGCCTCACCAAATTCGTTTTCCCTTGCCACACCCACTTCCTGTTCTCATGCCACATCCCCTTCCTGTCCCCTTGTCACACCCACTTCCTGTTCCCTTGTCACACAAGTCCCTTTGTCTCACCAACTTTGTGTTTCCTTGCCACACCCACTTCCTGTCCTCATGCCACACCCCCTTACTGTCCCCTTGTCACACCCACTTCCTGTTCCCTTGTCACACAAGTCCCTTTGTCTCACCAACTTTGTGTTTCCTTGCCACACCCACTTCCTGTCCTCATGCCACACCCCCTTCCTGTCCCCTTGCCACACCCACTTCCTGTTCCCTTGTCACACCCACTTACTGTCCCCTTAAAATTAAAGGAAAAAAACTTCGATACTTGTAAACAGCGCTGTCTCCAAAAATATCCAAGGCTACACCAAGATGGTGAAAAACAAAAACATATTTATTAAGAAGCACAAAGTTTACGCGTTTCAGGAGTTACATAATCTCCCTTCATCAGAACAGTGCATAAAGTATAGTCCAGTAGTGTTGTGGTTTATAAAGGAGACAAACACCCGCCAAACACACCCGTTTCCCAAAGGGAGGGGGAGGGAGAGGAGGGGCATAAGAATCATGTAGATGTAACAGTTTTATAAAAATAATCAAACTAGAATAACAACGTTTTAGACATAATCTCATTAATCTTTAGGTGTATCATTCTTATGTAAACCGGAGCTCAACTTCAGTGCGGCTCCAGCGTTGAGCTGGATCGATAGAACTAATTCTATACGCAAATTGCGTACGCTAGTTGCGTATGTCACGGGAAGCTTCAAAAGAAGAATCCCCATAGCGCCATAGCGTTGTACAAAATAGGAGGAGCCTGCCCACCGGAGCTACGAATCCCCATAGCGCCATAGCGCTGTACAAAATAGGAGGGGCCTGCCCACAGGAGCTACGAATCACCATAGTGCCATAGCGCTGTACAAACTAGGAGGAGCCGGCCCACAAGGGTTACGTACACATCTGAGGGAGGAGTCTGCACAGACTAACAAATCAGTCGCTCCAGAGGGAGACCGGATTATCAAAACAATAAAACAAACCCAACTGAAGATTACAGGAAAAGTATTACGGCCCGGACCGGACCACCGGCGGATCGCCACGGGGTCAAGACGCCCAGGGGAGGCACGGACACCGGAGATGTCCAGGTAACAGAACATGTCCTCCAGGGCGCTACATATCTTATAGTTTTACTGTCCCCTTGTCACACCAACTTTGTGTTCTCTTGCCTCACCCACTTCCTGCCCTCATGCCATGTCCACTTCCTGTCCCCTCTTCACCCCCACTTTGTGTTCCCTTGCCACACCCAATCCCTGTACACTTGTCTCACCAACTTTGTTTCCTTGCCACACCCACTTCTCAACCACTTGCCACACCTACTTTGTATTCCCTCGCCACACCCCTTTCTTGTTCCTTTGCCACACCCACTTCCTGTTCACTTGCCACACCCACTTCTGGTCCACTTGTCACACCCATTTCAGGCCTGCAGGGCATTTTGAGCCCCATCCCCCCCACACCCATTTCAGGCCTGCAATAATTCCACCAGAGAGAACATACACATCCTGTAATTCATGATACGTTCTTATTCCCAACCCCCATAAGGATCTGAACACATTGTATCACAACTTCCGCCGCACGACAAACGCTTCCATCTGTATACCTGTCCCCCATCCCATTCGAGGAATTGTTACTTATGCCATTCCCTAATCCATCCTTGTATCCGTGAACTAAAGCCCAGCCCGAAGACAGCGACAGCTGATGAACCTTGATCTCTCTGTTCCATCGCATTGTCTCGAGGCGTCTCTCTGTAATCTTCCATTGTACCTGAACTGCAGAATCAGGGAATTGGCAGCCGTATAACCCGAAGCCAAACACGGCTCCAGAACATCTCCGGGGTCACATCTCACATCCTACGCTGCTGTTTCCAGAAATGTTTCCTAAAGCTGCTTTAGTAAAGAGGCGGAACATGAAAAGCTCTTTATCCGAGTCGTGTTGTGTTCTGTGATTTCCGTGAACAGTCACCATGGCCTAGATTTATCTGGTCGTTCCCGAAGAGCCGCGGCCCGGACGTGACTCAGTAGATTTCCTTCTAAACATTCGGATAAACCTGCTTTACACACTAATGTAATATGGAGTAATACCCTCCCCCGTTGTGGCTCGGCCAATATACTCTGGGTGCCCAAGGGGTGAGAAGACGGCTTTGAGGAGGGGAGGGGGGGTAACACCTATTTCTTATTACAAATGATGGAAGTTGGAAGCAAAGGAGCTGGAGACATGAATGATTCATGATAGAATATGTGGCCGATATTCTCCAGCAGAAAAGTATGTTGGCAGCTGTGGCGGCGCTGACAGTGAGTGTAGGAAATTCTGAATAATGATGTTTTTGTTCAGCATCGGTTCCTTCATTCTGAGATCCCTTATATCCTAGGGGCCCCCGGTTCTATTTTATGGCTGCATAAAGGAATATAGGGAGTGATGGCTACATGAGTGTAAGTATTGATTGGCTGCCGGAGTGTACGTTCCTGTAAGACAGGTTGGCTGTATTATAGGGCCTATTATGGCGTTACGAGCGGGATTTTTTCTTAGGGACAATTTATACACTTAAAGGGGAACTCTGTTGGTTATCTTATTCTGATTAATTAACACACATCAAAAAGTTATATAACTTTGTAATATACAGTATGTTAATAAGCTCTCTGACCCTGTTCAGTAATAAGTAAGTTAATCAGTTAATAAGCTATCTGGCTCCTATATAGTGCTACAGATCACCTGGCTGGTGTCAGAAAGGTGTACAGATTTGTATATAGTCCCAAATAATAACGCCATACAGTGTTCAGTTAATTTCTTCTGACTCTGTGTCACCTATAGCAGGAGTTGCATTTGTTTCACTAGCCCTTTAATTCTATGTTTACTGTGATATGGCTGAGTCATGTGACCCTCCCAGGCAAAGTTATATAAGAGATGCCCAGGGTGAATGATTATATATGACAGGGCATGCTCCTTAATTGATGATACATGACGTCTTACCTTTTGAACGGTTGTGTGAGACATAGTAAGGCTGAGCTCTGCTTTCTAGCAAATGGATATGCAGTAAGGCACATGTATTCTCTGGGCGGCAGTGATAGCTTCCCATTGGCTAGAGCAGCCCGGTTACAGGAGTATTATAGTCTATGAGTCTGAGCGCCTGAAGGCAATGACTTGATGTGTAATAATGCTGCTCTTCCATGTTGCAAAGGCCTTGGCCAGTTATTCAGGAGGATATTACATATAAATAATGATGTGGTGATGGTGTAATGGCCGCTCTCTAGATACCTCCATATTCATCATCATAGAATCAGAGCAAAGGCCCTGGGTACCCAGACCTAGCAACAACGCCTCCGGCTTACAAAAGGAAATGTAGTGTGTTGTGTTTATATACAGCTACAAGATTTTTATTACAACCCTGCCTGTACAGGAAACTAAATGCCATAATACTACCTCTATATACAAGAATATAACTACTATAATACTGCTCCTATATACAGGAATATACCTACTATAATACTGCCCCCTATATACAAGCATATAACTACTATAATACTGCTGCTATATACAGGAATATAACTACTATAACACTGCTCCTATATACAGGAATATAACTACTATAATACTGCTCCTATATACAGGAATATAACTACTATAATACTGCTCCTATATACAAGAATATAACTACTATAATACTGCTCCTATATACAAGAATATAACTACTATAATACTGCTCCTATATACAAGGATATAACTACTATAATACTGCTCCTATATACAGGAATATAACTTCTATAATCCTGCTCCTATATACAGGAATATAACTACTATAATACTGCTCCTATATACAGGAAAATAACTTCTATAATCCTGCTCTTATATACAAGAATATAACTACTATAATACTGCTCTTATATACAGGAATATAACTTCTATAATCCTGCTCCTATATACAAGAACATAACTACTATAATACTGCTCCTATATACAGGAATATAACTACTATAATACTGTTCCTATATACAGGAATATAACTACTATAATACTGCCCCTATATACAGGAATATAACTACTATAATACTGCTCCCTATATACAAGAATATAACTACTATAATACAGCTCCTATATACAGGAATATAACTACTATAATACTGCCTCCTATATACAAGAATATAACTACTATAATACTGCTCTTATATACAGGAATATAACTACTATAATACTGCCCCTATCTACAAGAATATAACTACTATAATACTGCTCCTATTTACAAGAATATAACTACTATAATACTGCTCCTATATACAGGAATATAACTACTATAATACTGCTCCTATATACAGGAATATAACTACTATAATACTGCTCCCTATATACAGGAATATAACTACTATAATACTGCTCCTATATACAAGAATATTACTATTATTACACTCACCACTGCTGCTCTCACAGAATAGGGAAGACATAAGGTCCTGATATGTGAGCACAGGCATATCCTGCTAATTTTGGTCATGTGGGTCTTATAAAGGAGTGCTAGCTGTTCAGAAAAGGGAGAACTGTAAAACACGACATGGAGAGAAAGGGTGGTTTGCGGGGTTGGCGGTCACTGACCGACACGGTGTGGAGTTAGCGTAGGGACCAGTGTGAACCAGAGGACCTGCACGTGGTACACGAGGCTATTATGGTTTGATCAAATTATATACAGACACCCTAGTGTTGATTTTTAAAATAGGCCTAGCGGCATTAGTATCAGCCATAGATGGGATGTGCAGCCGTTCCTTTCTCTCCATGTTGTGTGATAACTACTTTAATACTGCTCCTATATACAAAAATATAACTACTATAATGCGGTTCAGGGAAGAAAAAGAGCGCTGCACCTCACACCTATGGCTGATACTAGTGCCGCTAGGCTAAATAAAAAACACATCAGAATTTTGTGTATGAATTGATCAAGCCATACTGCCCCATGTACCTCGTGCCGGTATCTGATACACATGGGTCCCTACACTAAGTCCACACCGTGCCAGTCAGTGGCCACCAACCCCGCAGGCGTGCACAGCCGACACGGTGTGGAGTTAGCGTAGGGACCCGTGTGGACCAGAGGACCTGCGCGGTGGTACACGGGGCAATATGGCTTGATCAATTCATATACAGACACTCTGGTGTTGATTTTTAATATAGGCCTAGCGGCATTAGTATCAGCCATAGATGGGATGTGCAGCCGTTCCATTCTCTCCAGTTCGTGTTTTGCAATTCTCCCTCTCTGAACAGCTAGCACTCCTTTATAAGACCCACATGACCAAAATTAGCAGGAGATGCCTGTGCTCACATGTCTGGACCCTATGTCTTCCCCATTCTGTGAGAGCAGCAATGGTAAGTGTAATACCATATCCATGCTTGTGTCGTTTGGGGGCAGCCTTCCCCGCCGGTGGTGCTGGCTGGGTTCTGGTGGGGCTTTTTGGGTCTGGTCCTGTGACATTGGGGTTGCAGGGCCGTTCCATGGCCTCCCTCCCCTGCACGTGCACGCTTTGCGGGGTTGGCGGTCGCTGACCGACACGGTGTGGAGTTAGCGTAGGGACCCGTGTGGACCAGAGGACCTGCGTGGTGGTACACGGGGCAATATGGCTTGATCAATTCATATACAGACACTCTGGTGTTGACTTTTAATATAGGCCTAGGGGCATTAGTATCAGCCATAGATGGGATGTGCAGCCGTTCCATTCTCTCCAGTTCATAACTACTATAATACTGCTCCTATATACAAGAATATAACTACTATAATACTGCCCCTATATACAAGAATATAACTACTATAATACTGCCTCCTATATACAGGAATATACTACTATAATACTGCTCCTATATACAAGAAAAACCATTCCTGCCCTATAAACCCTCCTGTTCCATCACTGTCAGTATTATGTATATTCCTTTTTAATAATTACATTGTAATAAGGTGTAACTATATTTCGGTATTATATGCGTATAAGGTCTGGTGGGCACCTCTCTACAGGTCAGAGACCCCACACTGCCCCCTCCCCCACATTCCTTCTGTATTTTGTCTATGGTTATTCCTATGCTTTGTCCTGCCACCATTGTCCTCGCCTCCGTCACCACCACACTTACTTTGTGTAATGTATCTCGATTTTTAAATTACCCCAATTCAGTAATAACAGTCATTTCAGTCATTCTGATTTCCATCCACAGAAGTTTCTATTGACTGGCGGAATAATGATTTTTTCTTCCATTTTTCTTTAGCCATTGTTTCGTTCCCTGGTAAACGTTTATTTTCCAACATAAAAATGTCAGAGCTATTTATAAGCTGCTGAATTATTCCTCTCGGCCCTGCGTAGTGTTCATCATAAATGGCCGGGACGCTATTTTATACCCGCACAATGGCTGCAGTCCCAGAAATCACAGCTATTCATGTGGAACCGCTGCGCCCATCGCTGCAGGCTGAAGGTATTCAACTATTCACACTAGAGGGTTCACTTACTTTTACTTCTATCTCCTATCTATCTATCTATCTATCTATCTATCTATCTCCTATCTATCTATCTATCTATCTATCTATCTATCTATCTATTATCTATCTATCTCCTATCTATCTATCTATCTATCTATCTATCTATCTATCTATCTATCTATCTATCTCCTATCTATCTATCTATCTATCTATCTCCTATCTATCTATCTATCTATCTATATATCTATCTCCTATCTATCTATCTATCTATCTATCTATCTATCTATCTATCTATCTCCTATCTATCTATCTATCTATCTATCTATCTATCATCTATCTCCTATCTATCTATCTCCTATCTATCTATCTATCTATCTATCTATCTATCTATCTATCTATCTATCTATCTATCTCCTATCTATCTATCTATCTATCTATCTATCTATCTATCTATCTATCTCCTATCTATCTATCTCATATCTATCTATCTATCTATCTATCTCCTATCTATTATCTATCTATCTATCTATCTATCTATCTATCTATCTATCTATCTATTATCTATCTCCTATCTATCTATCTATCTATCTATCTATCCAGGCTCGGACTGGGCCACCGGGGGGCCGGGGAAACCCCCGGTGGGCCCCGAGCTGGAGTGGGCCCCCTGCTCCTAGGGGGGCCGGGGGCCGCACCTCCCTTTTTAACTGGAAGCGATCGCAACAATCGCTTCCAGTTAAATGTAAGCAGTGTTGTGATTGACAGGGCGGGAAGCCTACGGCTTCCCGCCCTGTCAATCACTCTTGTGACCGCAAGCAGAGATTTGCTTGCGATCACAAGAGTTACGCAAGCTCCGTTGCGAAGTCCCGGCGGCACCATCACTGACCTCAGTGTGCGCCGCGGCGGCTAGGACTTCCGGTTCATGCAGCGCATACCGGAAGTCCCAGCCACCGCGGCGCACACTGAGGTCAGTGATGGCGCCGGCGGGACTTCACATCGGAGCTGCTGTCAGAGAAGAGGACACCGGCGACCGACGGGGGATCGTGTGGTTAGGTGAGTTGTCTTGTGTTTTTTTTTTAATTTTTTATCAGAGGGGGCAAGATAAGGGGGGGCTGTATACAGGGGAGGACAACATAGGGGGGCTGTATACAGGGGGGAGGACAACAGAAAGGGGGGCTGTATACAGGGGAGGACAACATAGGGGGGCTGTATACAGGGGAGGACAACATAGGGGGGCTGTATACAGGGGAGGACAACATAGGGGGGGCTGTATACAGGGGGAGAACAACATAAGGGGGGCTGTATACAGGGGGAGGACAACATAGGGGGGGCTGTATACAGGGGAGGACAACATAGGGGGGGCTGTATACAGGGGAGGACAACATAGGGGGGCTGTATACAGGGGGAGGACAACATAAGGGGGGCTGTATACAGGGGAGGACAACATAAGGGGGGCTGTATACAGGGGGAGGACAACATAAGGGGGGCTGTATACAGGGGAGGACAACATAGGGGGGCTGTATACAGGGGGAGGACAACATAAGGGGGGCTGTATACAGGGGAGGACAACATAAGGGGGGCTGTATACAGGGGGAGGACAACATAAGGGGGGCTGTATACAGGGGAGGACAACATAGGGGGGCTGTATACAGGGGGAGGACAACATAAGGGGGGCTATATACAGGGGAGAACAACATAAGGGGGGCTGTATACAGGGGGAGGACAACATAGGGGGGGCTGTATACAGGGGAGGACAACATAGGGGGGGCTGTATACAGGGGGAGAACAACATAAGGGGGGCTGTATACAGGGGGAGGACAACATAAGGGGGGCTGTATACAGGGGAGGACAACATAGGGGGGCTGTATACAGGGGGAGGACAACATAAGGGGGGCTGTATACAGGGGAGGACAACATAAGGGGGGCTGTATACAGGGGAGGACAACATAGGGGGGCTGTATACAGGGGGAGGACAACATAAGGGGGGCTGTATACAGGGGGAGAACAACATAAGGGGGGCTGTATACAGGGGGAGGACAACATAAGGGGGGCTGTATACAGGGGGAGGACAACATAAGGGGGCTGTATACAGGGGGAGGACAACATAAGGGGGGCTATATACAGGGGGAGGACAACATAAGGGGGGCTGTATACAGGGGGAGGACAACATAAGGGGGCTGTATACAGGGGGAGGACAACATAAGGGGGCTGTATACAGGGGGAGGACAACATAAGGGGGGCTATATACAGAGGGAGGACAACATAAGGGGGGCTGTATACAGGGGGAGGACAACATAAGGGGGCTGTATACAGGGGAGGACAACATAAGGGGCTGTATACAGGGGAGGACAACATAAGGGGCTGTATACAGGGGGAGGGCAACAGAAGGGGGGCTGTATACAGGGGGGGGGGGACAACATAAGGGGGTATATACAGGGGCAGGACAACATAAGGGGGTATGTATACAGGGGGAGGACAACATAAGGGGGTATGTATACAGGGGGAGGACAACATGAGGGGGGCTATATACAGGGGGAGGACAACATAAGGGGGGCTGTATACAGGGAAGGACAACATAAGGGGGGCTGTATACAGGTAAGGACAACATAAGGGGGGCTGTATACAGGGAAGGACAACATAAGGGGCTGTATACAGGGGGAGGACAACATAAAGGGGTCTGTATACAGGGGGGGACAACATAAGGGGTTATATACAGGGGCAGGACAACATAAGGGTGGTATATACAGGGGAGGACAACATAAGGGGCTGTATACAGGGGGAGAACAACATAAGGGGGGCTGTATACAGGGAAGGACAACATAAGGGGGGCTATATACAGGGGGAGGACAACATAAGGGGGCTATATACAGGAGAAGGACAACATAAGGGGCTATATACAGGGGCAGGACAACATAAGGGGGGCTGTATACAGGGGGAGAACAACATAAGGGGGCTGTATACAGGGGAGGACAACATAAGGGGGTATGTATACAGGGGGAGGACAACATAAGGGGGTATATACAGGGGCAGGACAACATAAGGGGGGCTGTATACAGGGAAGGACAACATAAGGGGGGCTGTATACAGGGGGAGGACAACACAAGGGGGGTATATACAGGGAAGGACAACATAAGGGGGGTATATACAGGGAAGGACAACATAAGGGGCTGTATACAGGGGGAGGACAACATAAGGGGCTATAAACAGGGGGAGGACAACATAAGGGGCTGTATACAGGGGGAGGACAACATAAGGGGCTGTATACAGGGGAAGGAAAACTTAAGGGGGCTATATGGGGCAAGGACAACATAAGGGGGCTATACGGGGGAATAGACAACATAAGGGGCTATATGGGGGGTAGGGATGGCCAACATAAGGGGGCTATCTATATGGGGGGATGGATAACACAAGCGGGCCAGTTATAAGGGGGATAACACAGGGAGACATCTATAAGGGACACTGGATGGGGGCAATTTATAAGGAGGACAACACTGAGGAGGCATCTATAAAGGGCACTACACAGAGGGGGACAACAATGGGGGGCATCTATAAGGTTAACTATACTGGGTGCGGTGTGTATACAATAGGCTATAGGGGGCATCTACTTTAGTGGACTACACAGAGGGGTCATCTATAAGGGGACTACACAGAGGGGGCCATATACTATAGGGCAGGAATAGGGAACCTTGGATCTCCAGCTGTTGCAGTTGTTGCAGGCATGAAGGGAGTTGTAGTTTTGTAACAGCTGGAGAGCCAAGGTTCCCTACCCCTGATAATAGGGAATGCACAGAGGTTGTCATCTACTATAAAGGGATTACACAGAGGGGGATCTCTACTATAGTAGAGGCACACAGGGACACAGGGCCATCTATATGGAGGACTGAACAAGGGGCCATCTACAAGGTGTGTACACTATATATATATATATATATATATATATATATATATATACACACACACACATACACACACACAATAGTCAGGGCTAACCACTGAGAGAAGGTGTAAAGAGGCCAATACAGATGTGCAGTTTGTAGAGAGATGAGGATGGTGACAGAGTGTGGAGCCTAATATATTTCTCTGGCAGATTCTGTGGATTCGTGGCTCGGAGAAGTTCTCATAACGGCCCAGGGCAGATGGAGAAGTAGATGAAAAGGGAAGAACTCCGATCAGAGAAGACGTCCCCTGTGAGTCACTAAATCTATGTGCACTGTAACGTATATAGTGTAGAGCTGGGGCTACCTCTGTATGACTGTATGAGGGGATATTGATCTTTGTTCAGAGGATTTTATTCAGTAGCAGCTGGGGTGTTAGTCAGTAAATGGCGGTGTTAGTCAGTATGTGGGGGTATTATTTGTTACTTGTAATCTGGTGCGGTGTTCATTGGTCTTAGTATACCAGATTTGGTCAGTAACAATATGGTGGTGATGGTTGTGGTGTGGCGGTAATATTTCCCCCTTGTATACTGGTAATTTTGGTCTCAGTATACAGGATTTGGTCAGTAACAGTATAGCGGTAATATGTATGGTGATACTATTTCCCTCCTGTATACTGGTTTATTGGTAATATCGGTCTTGATATACAGGATTTGGTCAGTTACTGTATAGCGGTAATATGTGTGGGGATATTTGCTCTTTATATACTGGTGTTATTGGTAGCATACAGTGTTATCATGCAAAGAAAATTGTCTTATAGCGCGATTACACCGGCCAATAATCGGTAACAAGTGCTCCTAGGAAGTCTATTCAGCCGATGATCGGCCCATGTAAAAGTGCCAGAGATTGGCTGACATGCAAGCAAATGCCCCATAGTCGGCTGATTTGATCTTTTGTGCGGCTAAGATCATTGCTGTCGGCTGCACATCTCTATATATTCCTGCCCTGCTGATTAGCAATCATTTGCAGCCCTACACTGCCCCATATCACGCCGTGTTAATGGACCCTTATTAATGTTACCATAGATAAGTGTGGTGGCAGAAGGGTGGGCCCCAAGAATGATTTCCCCTGGTGGGCCAAGGCACTCCAGTCCGACACTGTATCTATCTATCTATCTATCTATCTATCTATCTATCTATCTATCTATCTATCTATTATCTATCTATCTATCTATCTATCTATCTATCTATCTATCTATTATCTATCTATCTCCTATCTATCTATCTATCTATCTATCTATCTCCTATCTATCTATCTATCTATCTATCTATCTCCTATCTATCTATCTATCTATCTATCTATCTATCTATCTATCTATCTATCTCCTATCTATCTATCTATCTATCTATCTCCTATCTATCTATCTATCTATCTATCTATCTATCTGTGGTACTCGGCCATTTGTTGAGCTAGCCCTGGCATCCTCCCTGTGGGTCTGGTGAGGCCCGGCATCCTCCCTGTGGGTCTGGTGAGGCCCCGGCATCCTCCCTGTGGGTCTGGTGAGGCCCCGGCATCCTCACTTTGCTCTTATAGGTAAGGCTCCGTTACACAATGAGAAGTACTGCTCTATAGATCTATCAGTCTCATAGTAATATCCCACCAGTCACTCCACAGCAATAACCCTATGGAAAGTATTTGACTTCTGTCCTATTCCAAACAATCCTTATTTACTATTGTGTAAATGTAACATTCCCGCCGCCTTCCTTCATGGAGGATCCATTTCCTTTTACACTTCATACTCAGTTATCTTTTTTTTTTTTCTATTCCATTGATGGATCCCATTAATTTCTATGGAAGCCAAAAATTCCCAATAAAAGAATTGCACTACTCTCTCTAACAATCTTCCATCGAGACGAGCGGCGCCGGGGTCTCTTCCCTAATGATGCGGTGGATAGTGAGTGAGATTGTGCGGCGTGTGTGCTGGGCCGGTGACGCTCCCGCGGCTCTGACTCACCCCCGGCCTCCCACCACGTTTAATCAGCATCCCAGCTGGAGACAAATAACAGCAGGGTTTTTTTTTAGTTGTTATAAATGACTTCCCGCTGTTCCGAGAAAACATTCCACTTCCTAAAGAAAGTTACCTATGTCAGACTTAAGTTCTTCTCATTTGTGTCTTTCCGATAACGTGATAACAGGCAATTACACAGCGAGGGGCTCCTTCAATGGGGACATGGAGATGTATTTTATACCAAGATTTAGTCATTCACCGAGAAGCAGGAGAACTTTCTCTTAGAATCCTTGATGGTCTTTTTGAGTCACAGAATGTAAACTCTATGGTGTGGAATGGGGTTATACCATACTGGCATTGTAGGATGGGGGGGGGGTGTCGCTGGTAATCTTTCCAAATGTCAGGGGCTACCATGGGGCTGTAGTCAGTAGTCATGAAGGTTAGGGCTGGTTTAGGGTTGGTCCAGCCCCAGAGCAAAAACATTGGCGGGGTCTACATGCCGCTTGTGGACCCTTCTTAGCCCCCTACTGATCACATGGTCACATATTGATGATATGGTCACATATTGCAGAAATAACTGTACCATCACCTGACCCCGCTCATCATGAACCCTCCATGGATATATCCAGGGCCATGTGGTCATGTCTACACCTGTTCCTACTAGATAGGATAGCCAAACACCCATTAGTGAGCCAAAGAATTGGGAGTCCATTGGGGGAGTATAGTAGACTATTTCTTCTTAAAATAAGAACCTGATGAAAAGAACTGATCTGGACCAAAAGGTGGATGATGAAGCTCCTCTACTGGACTTGGGGGTCATCTACTAAAGGGCGACTATACTGGGGACCAGCTACTAAAGGGGAGAACTACACTGGGGGCCATCTACTAAAAGGGGTCTATACTGGGGGCCATCTACTGACTGTGGGCCATCTACTGGAGGGGGCCACATTGGGGGCCATATACTGACTTGAGGCCATCTACTAAAGGAGTAAACAAGGGACTATAAGCTAACCGGGGACCATCAAGTACAGTGGGGGCTACACTGGGGCCGTGGACCAAAGGGGGTCTATACTGGGAACTCCAAAGTCGTTGGAGTTGAACTCAGGGAGTTGGTGCTTAACACAGGGGGCCATCTATAGGGAATGGGGGTGTTGGGCATCTACTAAGCGAGCTAGGCCAGGGCAGGTAACCTATAATCCATCCATGATACTAGCACTGAAGGTTATGAATGTAAGAAGTGCAAACTAGAACAAGTAACCAGTTATAGCTCAGTATCAGTAGATGGCAGGTAACACTGTGTATATTCTTGCATAAATAATAATCCTAATTAGTGAAACTGGAAACTGCCCAAGATGAACAGCTAATACTTGCGGGAGCATCACAAAAAAGTTATACTTACCCATTCCTGTGCCTCCGCAGCGCTGCATCACCACTTACAGCCCCTTACTGCTCAGCCAGTCAGGCACTTTGGAAAAACAGGAACCCAGGAGAAACTGGAGACCAGAGAGTGATAGAAAAAGCTGTTGGTTGTACGGCGGGGGAACACAGGGATGGGTAAGTATCATTTCTTTGTTATGTTCCCACACAGTTTTTTTTTTAATTTAGCTGTAACAGTAAAAACCTTTAATTTTGCTGTAACAGTAAAAAAATGCCTTTCCTAACAGTAGATTATATTATGTTAAGGACCATAGAATCCCACCACCTTCACTGCTAGTACATCTGATATGTGAAGTCTCTCCAGCATCTTCCATGCTCTGGATTCTTTTCGTTAACCCCTTCGTTCCTGGATGATTCTTTCTCATGCTTTCAGTCCACCCTCATCTTCCTGAATGCGCTTTCCCCGTATACAGAATATATTACTTTAGAGATTGCAGCTTTCAGAACTTCTGCTGCCTCCTACAGAATGTCTCCATCTCGTTGTCAGCGTCAAACAAAAAGAACATTTACAAAAAAAAAGACTTTTGGTTGTTTTGTGTTAATTCTAGCAGAATGTTTCCCTGACGCCGAGCTGCTGAATTACTCTTTGTCCTTATGTAAATCACTTTTGCTTTCCAACAGAAGAGTGAAATGATCTGAGATATTATATTGGTAACTGCAAAAATAATTAATTTAACTCTTTTTTTTTAATTTTTTTTTTGTTTTTCTTTTGATGAGCAGCCAGTGTGGATAGCCTTACTCTGAACGTTCTTTTAGGGCACAAGTATATCATATGTTGTGGGCTAACCTGTATTAGGGCCCTATTCCACCGGACGATTATCGTTAAGATTATCGTTAAATCGTTCGAATCTAAACGATAATCGTTCGGTTGAAATGCAGTTAACGATTATTGACCGAACGAGAAATCATTGATCGCTTTATAAGACCTGGACCTATTTTTATAGTTGCTGGTTCGCAAAACGTTCGCAAGTCGTTCGCATTGAATAAGACATCGTTCGATCGTTCGCAATAGATATGGACGCAATAGCGAAGAAATAGCGAAGAAAAAACGATTGCAATTACGATCATAAGTAAGGATTATCGTTCCATGGAAATAAGTGAATGTTTTCAGGTCTTTCGCAATAGCGGTCGTTTGAGATCGTTAACGATTATGCAAACGATAATCGTCCGGTGGAATAGGGCCCTTATGGTGCAGTTACACGAAACGATAATTGGCCCGATCGTACGATTAACGATGTCGGAGTAACGATTTTTTTTTCTTATAACGATCAGCGTTTATACGGTACGATACATCGTACGGAAAATTCGTTTTGCGATCGCTTAAGCCTATCTCACACATTGGTTAAATCGGCGAACGACTGTTTACACAGAACGATCTGCGAATTTTTTGCGAACGACAATTGATAACATGTTGAAAGATCAAAATGAACGATTTCTCGTTCGTCGTTTGATCTTTCGCTGTGTTTACACGTACGATTATCGTTCGAATTCGATTGTTATCGCGCAAATTCGCACGATAATCGTTACGTGTAAACGCACCTTTAGACAGAGCAACAGAGGACCTTGCTGACCATGTGTTACCCATTCACTTGAATAGGAGCTGTAGAGGCCACTGTAAGGTAACTGCAAATTCAATAGGCGATATCAGTAGATTTCCAAAAGCCACACTAGCAGATCGAACCACTGAGGTAATCTAGAATCTTCCAGGTCCATATTGATACAAAACTTTTCCTGGGGAACAATTAAAGCAGGGTGTCGGTGCTTGTAGTTTACTCCCAAATAATACTGCCATATAGTGCCACTTCCCACCATATACTGCTGAATAATACTGGGTGGTTTTAGTTTGGATTAAAGATGAGCGCACCTCAAGCGCACTCGAGTTCATCCGAACCCAAACGCACAACCATTTTCCTACAAAAAAAAGAACAACCCCTGTCTTCAGGTTGTCTGTGGTATTACAATTGGGCTTCATTATTCACTTCAGTGGAACTGAGCTGCAATACCACACCTAACCTGAGGATACGCTTGGTGCTGTTTCTGGAAGAAAGCAGACATGTTATTCTAAACTTGGATAAACCCTTTAAGTTTTGAAAATGAACAGCAAAAAAATAATATTGCATGAGTCCTAGAATCTGAGTCTGGAACTTCCTGAGACCCAAAAATATTTCCTCCTCCCCCCACTTGTGTCTTTGTTAAGAACTGAATAATTCCCGTCCATAGGATCCTTGGGAGATCTGGGAGTTACAGACGCCGCATTGTTAATTAAAGATGAGAGAATTTCACCGATTCTAATTGATTTAAAGAGCCGCACATCAATCATGGAGATGTAAACGTCCGCTCGTATGTCACATGTGATTATACACAAACTGTTTAGATATGTAATCACAGATATCCCGGGATTGTTATACTGGATGGTAAGAAGTAGCAGAAACTATACATAGAAAAAATAGGAAACTATTTTACATTTTCATTAACTTTAATATTGTGTCCTCTTCTGCGTCTTCTTTTTTCCTCCCCTGTCCTCTTCCTCCTTCTACTTCTATTACTACTACTATTATTACCACTACTACTATTATTACCACTACTACTACTACCACCATTACTACTACTACTACTACCACCACCACCACTACTACTATACCTTCTTCTTCTACAACCTTCCTTTAATATTTTGTCTTCTTTTGCTTCTTGTTTTTTCCTCCTCTCTCTCCTTCCTCGTTCTACTACTACTACTATACCTCTTTCTACTACTACTTTTCTTTAATAATTTGTCCTCTTTTGCGTCTTCTTTTTTCTCCTCTATCGCCTTCCTCCATCTACTACTACTACTATACCTCCTTCTACTGCTACCTCTACCTCTACCACTACTACACCTTCTATTACTACTACTACTACACCTCCTTCTTCTTCTTCTTCTATTACTACTACTACTACACCTCCTTCTTCTTCTTCTATTACTACTACTACTCCTACCACCAACACTACTAATACTATACCTCCTTCTACTACTACTACTACTAATACTACTACTACTACTACCACCACCACTACTACTACTATACCTCCTTCTACTACTACTACTACTACTACTATACCTCCTTCTTTTACTACTACTATATCTCCTTATTCTACTACTACTACACCTCCTTCTTCTTCTTCTATTACTACTACCACTCCTACTACTCCTACCACCACCACTACTACTACTATACCTCCTTCTACTACTACTACCACTACTACTACTACTTCACCACCTTCCTCTACTTCTACTCCTACTTCCTCTTCTTCACATCCTTCTTCTTCATTCTTCCTTCTTCACATCCTCCTCCTTCTTCCTTCTTCACATCCTCCTCCTCCTTCTTCCTTCTTCACATCCTCCTCCTCCTTCTTCTTCCTTCTTCACATCCTCCTCCTCCTCCTCTTTCTCTTACGTTTGTCTCTTCTTTCTTCTTCTCCATCATCTTCCTGATGAAGTGGACAGTGTTAGCCCTGGAAACCCGTCTGTACAAATACAACTTCAGCTAATAATCTTTTGTGTCTGGATTGTTGTGTCCAAGCTTTTATTATTAGTTGTATAGGATCACACCACACAGCCCCTGGGTCCTCTTTCCCCAGCTGCGGGATGGCAGTCTTGCTCCCTTGGAGATATTTTGTATAGGATTTTTTACATTATCTGCAACAGAAGCTGCTAATAAAACTTCCACCACATGTGTGACCGGGGCCTAAGGCTCTGGTTTGGTAGCAGATGGAGTCTCATTGATTTCACACTGTAGACCCACTGTGACACCATGTACCGCCATATAGTCCTTCTATATAGTCCTGTATTACAGAGTTATTCTCCCCTGGTAGTGAACACCTCTATAATATGTTAATCAGTGCGGCATGCACAATTTTATTTTTCTGGTTTATTCACATGCAGAGGTACAATAGGATGGCATAGCTGTCTGTAGTGCACTATTACCACTCTGCACAATCTGGAGGTGGCATGGAGCCATAATACAACTGGGCACTTGGGCCTGGACTTGCAGTAATTCAGTATATGCAGGAAATGGTAGATAGAAGATGGAGAAAATTGCTATTCTGTGAATATTACATTGCTTGATCCCAGGTTACCTGTATATGAAGCTCAAGCAAGAACTTAGGAAGTACAATATAGCTTTAGGGCCCTATTCCACCGGACGATTATCGTTCAGATTATCGTTAAATCGTTCGAATCTAAACGATAATCGTTCGGTTGAAATGCAGTTAACGATTAACGACCGAACGAGAAATCGTTGATCGCTTTATAAGACCTGGACCTATTTTTATCGTTGCTCGTTCGCAAAACGTTCTCAAATCGTTTGTACTGAATAAGACATCGTTCGGTCGTTCGCAGTAGATATGAACGCAATAGCGAAGAAAAAACGGTCGCAAATATGATCATAAGTAACGATTATCATTCCATGGAAATGAGTGAATGTTTTCAGGGCTTTTGCAGTAGCGGTCGTTTGAGATCGTTAATCGTTAACGATTATGCGAACGATAATCGTCCGGTGGAATAGGGCCCTTAGTCTCTGCTACTTATTTACTTAGTTCATGTAGTGATTATTTTCTGTTGTATTTGTTGGATAAAAACATAAAAAAAAACAAAAACAAACAAAATAATTAGAATAAATAAAACTAAAATAATTAAATAAATTTGTATTAAAAAAAACCTAAAGAATATACAACTAAAATAAATAATAAATACATAAATTAATAATAAATAATACATATAAATAATAAATAACAAGAGAATAAATAATAATAATAAACAACAAGAAAATAAATAATAATAATAATAAATAAGAGATTTATTAGAAATAATAATCATAATAAAAAATAAATAACAATATAATAATAATAATTTTATATTCAAAGAGATTTTCCGTGATTTTCCGTAATACCTACTATGCAGAACATGTATTTGATATGCGGAATATTTTGTGTAACTTTTCCATGCCTTGCATAATTTTCAGACGGTTGTTTTTGCGGATTAGTCATATAATTGGAGCTCACGCCACTCTAATAAGGATACATGTATTTTCATAGCGTTATTGACGGATCCCTTGTACACAATGCGAGACTTTGTAAAAGCCAGAATCTCAGCAAAATTACCTACAAGTCGGCAAAATGCAGGGGGCATATGTTACGTCCAGAGGGACTGGCGCTGCTGAGGCTGGGTTTTGTCTCATTACACAGCGTAGATACACCAACGCACAGCGCATACCTCACTGCTAACATAGACAATGGAATCGCAAATTGGAAACAAATACCTATTAGCATGGATTGCCATGGGAAATCTGAGTGTGTCATAGCATTTTCCTTGGTAATAAGCCATATCATTGGAGCATGGCTGTAGGTTTATGACAAATAAACAAGTGAATATGTAAACCAATTCATCATCATTACAGCCGGAGTCGGCGTGTGAGTTCCAGTCCGAAACATGAATAAATCATGGAGGAATTTTTTACTTTTGCTGAAATCAATGGATTTATACTGGATTAAAATAGATTGAGTTTAATAGACCTACGGAGGGAAGATTACCGATAGGATAAAGGAACATTCCTGGGAAAAGTGATACATTGTGTTCTGCAGAGTGGGTGGAGCCTGATACTGGGATTCTCTCCTGGTAAAAAAGTGATACATTGTGTTCTGCAGAGTGGGCGGAGCCTGACACAGGGATTCTCTCCTGGTAAAAGTGATACATTGTCTTCTACAGAGTGGGCGGAGCCTGACACAGGGATTCTCTCCTGGTAAAAAAGTGATACATTGTGTTCTGCAGAGTGGGTGGAGCCTGACACAGGGATTCTCTCCTGGTAAAAGTGATACATTGTCTTCTACAGAGTGGGCGGAGCCTGACACAGGGATTCCCTCCTGGTAAAAGTGATACATTGTGTTCTGCAGAGTGGGTGGAGCCTGATACTGGGATTCCCTCCTGGTAAAAGTGATACATTGTGTTCTGCAGAGTGGGCGGAGCCTGACACAGGGATTCTCTCCTGGTAAAAGTGATACATTGTGTTCTGCAGAGTGGGCGGGGCCTGACACAGGGATTCTCTCCTGGTAAAAGTGATACATTGTCTTCTACAGAGTGGGCGGAGCCTGACACAGGGATTCCCTCCTGGTAAAAGTGATACATTGTGTTCTGCAGAGTGGGTGGAGCCTGACACAGGGATTCTCTCCTTGTATTCCTACATCAATCATCACAGGGGGAGCAGTTTTTAGAAGAAAGCAGACATATTTTTCTATTCCTAATCTCATACAACCTCTTTAAAGGGGTACACCAGAGAAAATCTTTTTCTTTCACATCATCTGGTTTCAGAAAGTTTTATAGATCTGTAATTTACTTCTATTTAAAAATCTACTGTCTTCCAATACTTATCAGCTGTTGTATGTTCTGCAGGAAGGGGTATATTCTTTCCAGTCTGACACAGTGCTCTCTGCTGCCACCTCTGTCCATGTCAGGAGAGGTTTTCTATGGGGATTCGCTGCTGCTCTGGACAGTTCCTGACATGGACAGAGGTGGCAGCAGAGAGCACTGTGTCAGACTGGAGAGAATACAGCACTTCCTGCAGGACATACTGCAACTGATAAGTAAAGGAAGACTTGATATTTTTAAATAGAAGTAAATTACATCTATATAACTTTCTGAAACCCATTGGTTTGAAAGAAAAAGATTTTCGCTGGAGTACCCCTTTAAGGATGTGACCTTGATGCCTGTGAATGTTGGGGGACCTATAACTTATTAATATAATTGCATCCATTTTTTTACCCATTCAGCATGTTGTGTGTTACCAACTCTGCTATCAATCCCATGATGCATCAGCGCAGCATCACATGGGCAGCTACAGTCAGTACCATCCCTGCCAGTGGGGAGGACAGTGTAATAATCCTCATCTCTAGATATCTCTAGATAAGCTAAGAGACTGTAAGTAGACAGCCAGGGAGTATGACCTGTCATCAAATCCATTATGTCTGTGTGGCCGGTTTCTGTCTCTCCCTGTAACAATTGTGTGGAACAGTCCATGCGCCCCCATCATACAGGAGGTTCTTCTGGCTGAGATTGTGACCCCTATGGAGAGAAGAGAAACACATGAAATTTTTAGGGGGTCACCATAATATCACATGGCCCAACAGAGCCTCTCTTTAAATATCCTGGACTATTGCAGCATGGTGCGACTTATAATGTATGCTCTGTGCATTTTAATCCAGTCTCTTGTTTTAGTTTAGTTTTTTTCCTAGTCAGTCCAGTTGGTGCTTGACTCTCTTGTTTAGTCCTTTTTTTCCCTATCTTTTAGTTACTGTTTTTTCCCCCAGCTTTTTGCACTTGCCCCTTCAGTGCTGCTCACCCATAGTTTGGTTTCTGGGTCCTAGAGTCCTCCTGTTGTTTGCGTCAGTCCAACAGATTAAGGTTTTCATTAGGGACATTTGCAGGGACAGATATGGTCAGTAGCATCTGGTCTTGCAGTCAGTGTTCTGGGATAGATCTAGGGAACAATTTAGGGAAAGCATGGTAGGGTCAATTATGATCCATACCCTTCAATTCCTAACTGCAGCCTTCATCATTTAACTATTCATCAGTTAACTATTTATGTTATTTGTTACTGGATTACACTCATACATTCTTTTATGTTTTTCCTTATCACGGTTACACAATCCGGCCCTTCTGTAAGTCTTGGGGGCATCTGAAAACTGTCAGCTACAGTTAAAACCAGGGAAAGGTGACTGGAATATGTTAAGCTTAGTTCCTCTATTGCTATACAGGGTAGTTTGTCATACTTACAATAATATCAATTTCAAATGTGTAAAGTTTTGTTCCTAGTTTATACTTTTTTATTCTTTTGCATAATGATATTTTTACTGCTCATGAAAGTAGCCGTGCGGATGAGACTATGGGCACTCTCCTAGCGTTCCTTCCATACAGCGAGGACTATATTTGTGCACACTTTATGTAATGTTGGATTATTTAGTAGACTGTAACCCTTACAGAATGAGACATGCCCTCCGCCCCTCCCCCCTTCCTGCTTATTTATGTCGCCTCCTGTCCCACACCTGGGTGTACCGGCCCCTATTAACCTCTATGATCGTCTCCCTCTTATTGCCTATTTAATTTAATGTGACATTAGACGGCGCACGTAACCTTCCTCCATGTCTACCATTAGGAGCTTAAATTATCTGTAGCCTCGGGGTCCGAGCCTTTCTTTACACTGCGGGATTGCTTCTCCGGGATTTGTGTCCAGCAAATTATAAGAAAGAGTCAGGTCAGAAAGCATTTGTGTCTGTAACTGGAGGGTCGCACAATGCCGGATCAGGATCTAATGGGGGCGTAGGTAGGATAAAAGAGGTGGAATGTATAAGAGCAGTACATATATTACTATATACAGGAGATCCCCAGGTTATACCAGCTGTACATATTGTATATAATTATATACAGGAGATCCCCAGGTTATATCAGCTGTACATATATTAATATATACAGGAGATACCCAGGTAATACCAGCTGTACACATATTACTATATACAGGAGATCCCCAGGTTATACCAGCTGTACATATATAATTATATATAGGAGATCCCCAGGTTATACCAGCTGTACATATATAATTATATACAGGAGATCCCCAGGTTATACCAGCTGTACATATATAATTATATACAGGAGATACCCAGGTTATACCAGCTGTACATATATAATTATATACAGCAGATACCCAGGTGATACCAGCTGTACATATATTACTATATACAGGAGATACCCAGGTTATACCAGCTGTACATATTGTATATAATTATATACAGGAGATCCCCAGGTTATACCAGCTGTACACATATTACTATATACAGGAGATCCCCTGGTTATACCAGCTGTACATATATAATTATATACAGGAGATCCCCAGGTTATACCAGCTGTACATATATAATTATATACAGGAGATCCCCAGGTTATACCAGCTGTACATATATAATTATATACAGGAGATCCCCAGGTTATACCAGCTGTACATATATAATTATATACAGGAGATCCCCAGGTTATACCAGCTGTACATATATAATTATATACAGGAGATCCCCAGGTTATACCAGCTGTACATATATAATTATATACAGGAGATCCCCAGGTTATACCAGCTGTACATATATTACTATATACAGGAGATCCCCAGGTTATACCAGCTGTACATATATAATTATATACAGGAGATACCCAGGTTATACCAGCTGTACATATATAATTATATACAGCAGATACCCAGGTGATACCAGCTGTACATATATTACTATATACAGGAGATCCCCAGGTTATACCAGCTGTACATATATTACTATATACAGGAGATCCCCAGGTTAAACCAGCTGTACATATATAATTATATACAGGAGATACCCAGGTTATACCAGCTGTACATATATAATTATATACAGGAGATCCCCAGGTTATACCAGCTGTACATATATAATTATATACAGGAGATCCCCAGGTTATACCAGCTGTACATATATAATTATATACAGGAGATCCCTAGGTTATACCGGCTGTACATATATAATTATATACAGGAGATCCCCAGGTTATATCAGATGTACGTATATAATTATATACAGGGGATCCCCAGGTTATAGCAGCTGTACATATATAATTATATACAGGAGATCCCCAGGTTATATCAGATGTACGTATATAATTATATACAGGAGATACCCAGGTTATAGCAGCTGTACATATATAATTATATACAGAATATACCCAGGTTATACCGGCTGTACATATATAATTATATACAGGAGATCCCCAGGTTATACCGGCTGTACATATATAATTATATACTGGAGATCCCCAGGTTATATCAGATGTACGTATATATTTATATACAGGAGATACCCAGGTTATACCAGCTGTAAATATATAATTATGTACAGGAGATCCCCAGGTTATACCGGCTGTACATATATAATTATATACAGGAGATCCCCAGGTTATATCAGATGTACGTATATAATTATATACAGTATATACCCAGGTTATACCAGCATGCACCCTATCACTATTCAGATGCCTTAGTTGTAGTTGTCTCTCAGTGACTCCCCCTGCCTAGTAGTAGGGATAAGGTTCATCAGATGAGTGGGTGACTCCTTTATGTAAATACACAGAGCGGTGCGGAGCGGGAAGACAATGTATATTTGATGCCTTCAGTATCCCCCGTGTTCAGTACAGTCACAATGGAGGCCGCATTCATTACCGCGTCCCTTGTGAATTAATTACTACTGTATATGTAGATCTGCGCCGGTGACTGCTATTCATGGAACATCTGGAGGTGGATAGACTTCCAGCCGCTGCCAGGATGCCGCCCCCCCCAAACAGGAAGATATTAGCATTCGTTTTCATGTGCGATCTGCTCAGAACTCAATCATCTCATTACTGCCGTGTTTTCTATGGACGCCTCCAAATAGAAAGTCAATAGCACAGGACGGGGCGATGCATTACTTATGGCGGCGTATATCTCAGGGCTGGAAAGGTTACAGCTGTCATATAAGCCACGCAGAGGGCAACGGGTAAAGCTAGACCAGGGTGTGAATGGCATAGTCATACATAGCGGAGAGCTGCCCCCTGAGGAGCAGCCAGAGACTGGGCTGGGGGGCACCGCTTCCTCCTCCTTGTACAGGATAAAGGATATTACAGGATATTACAGCCAAAAATATTCAAGCGGTGGCGGTCCACCGCTCTCGTGGAGTTTGAATGAAGCTACGGAGGGGTGCTCCGACAAAAAAGTCAATTCAACTGATTTCAGAAAGTTCTAGAGATTTGTAATTTACTTCTATTTAAAAATCTCAAGTCTTCCAGTACTTATCAGCTGCTGTATGTCCTGCAGGAAGTGGTGTATTCTCTCTCCAGTCTGACACAGTGCTCTCTGCTGCCATCTCTGTCCATGTCAGGAACTGTCCAGAGCAGCAGCAAATCCCCATAGAAAACCTCTCCTGCTCTGGACAGTTCCTGACATGGACAGAGGTGGCAGCAGAGAGCACTGGAAAGAATACAGCACTTCCTGCAGGACATACAGCGGCTGATAATTACTGGAAGACTGGAGATTTTGAAATAGAAGTAATTTATAAATCTGCATAACATTAGTTGATTTGAAAGAATTCTTTCCCCTTGATAAAGCAGCTTTATTTAAACTCTATGGGAGTTCGCCAGAGTACCCCTTTAAAGGCATGTGAGCGCTGTGTATAGTTTTTCCTTCCTGCCATATAGGTCTCTTTCAGTACAGTCGAGCTGTCTTCTCCTTACTTACCTTCTAATAATAATGAGATGACTCTGTTCATTCTATCACAGTCTATACAGCAAAGCTTGAAAAAGTGATCTGCAGAAAACAGCAAGTATTTGCCTATTGAGTCTTCTCTAGTGTGAAAACTGATAGTGTAAGATTTTGTAATGTGAATAAATACATAAAGAAAATAAAAAGTATGTCTTATAAGAAAAAATAAGACAATGCTCTACGTTCCCTTTTCAGGGGGGGGGGGGCGGTATTCTGCATTGAGAGCAATAAATACAGTAAATAAGGCGCGGGGATCATCTCCGCACTTCGTGGAGCGACTTCCCACTGGTGCCGGGGATTTGGACCTTATTGAGATCTAAGCTCGGTAAAGTCTCCTGTCCTTATTATGGAGCTCAGAGCTGAAATCCACCATCTAAGATCTAAGAATTGCAGACAGTCAGTGATGAATCCCGGCAATGTAAGAACCTCGGCCTCGGCTGCTTCCTTTCTATGATGTCGTGCTGCTCTTTCTGAGACGCCAGTCATAACATCCAGATGAAATATGGAAAACTCATCAGCGAGGGAGCTCGGTATATTTGGAAACACTCGAAATGTAGATTTAAAGGGGTATTCTGAATTAAATGATCGTGTCCCTTGTAGGGGATCAGAGTGAGATCACGAGGGTCCGATCGCTGGACACCGCATTATCACCTGAATGGGGCCCTGAATTCTTTTTTTTGAAAGGATAGTTGATGTGCATGATGACCTTTAAAAAAATAAAAATAAAGTCAGGGCTTTGGTCAGCTGTTTCCCTTTAAGTCAGAATGCCCCTTTAGGCCATGTTCACACTACGTGAAAGATACTACCTGCAAAGATCATCCCAGCCGTTACAGCCGAAAGATGATCTTTCCTATAGCACACAATGAAGCAAGCGGCCGGAGCCGCTCGCTTCATTGTGTGAACTCACAGGTCTCCGCAATTCACTGTTGCGGCCGCAGAAAACTGACATGTCAGTTCTTTGCGGCCCCGCATGGGATCCCGGCCGGAGTGTATACGATGTGTATATGCTCCGGCCAGGATCCTATAGAAGAATAGGCAGTGTTCCACACTGTACAAAGTACGGCCGTTGTTGCCGATTGCAACAACGGCCGTACTTTTACGCTGTGTAAACATAGCCTTAAAGTGTTCCTGTCCAAGGGCCAGTTCACACTGAGGAATCAGCGCTGTATCGGCGAGGAAAGTGCTATGGGTGGAAAGTGTTCCGCCCGGAATCACCTCTGGTGGAATTCTGCGCAAGTTGATTTTTCATTTAATCAAATTCATTATTTTCTTTTCCAATTCCGCACAGATTCTGTGCTGAATTTCCACTAGCATTCTGCGCTGAAAAATTTCAGAGCAGAAACTCACTGCTCAATTCATTTCAATGGGATTCCGCCAGCGGAATCCTCCAGAAGAATTGACATGAAAATCCAACGCGGAAATTCCGCTGTGTGAAATGCAGAGCGCAAATTCCATTGAACTCAATGGAATTTGGCTCTGCACTGTATTTTTGGGCAGAATTTTCAGTGAGGAATCAGCTCTGAAATTCAGCGCTGATTCTTTAGGGTGAACTGGCTCTAATGAACAAAAACTGTCAAAAATGTAAAAAAAAAAGAAAAAAGAATGATCAGTGGTGTCTGAACATTCAGAGCCGAAACCAATCACATTTTTTTTTTACATGATAGAAAGTTCGGGTTCGGCAACGTTCATTCAAACCCAATGCTCGACATTTGACTCCCGGCATCTGGATAGGTTGGATGTTGCCCTACGGAGTCCTGGAGAACCCGGCTTCCAACTTCTCCAGACACTGGGAGTCAAGTGCCGTGGGTTCAGGTTTGGACAAATGTTACCAGACCCAAACCTTTGGCATGTTTGCTTGGGGAAAATGGGAATACCACCTTTAACAGTTTTTCACACGTTCACTTTAAGCAGAGTAAGTAAAAGGGTTAGCGATTTTGGATAATCTTATTTTCAGCTGAGAAACCCAGAAATCAGTTCTTATCTGTTTGGAAATTGTTATGTTTCCCACAGCGCCCCTACAGGAGATGTAAGGTCCTACAGGGGTCTAGGAAAAACAATAGGCTGTTGGTGGAATTCCCTTTAGATGTTGGCCAAACGTTCCAATTTCAGCTGGAGCGGCCAACCATCTAATACAGGGGTATCAGACTCAAATAGACAGAGGACCAATATTAAAAAATGGGATAAGGTCGTGGGCCAACCTTGACATTTATTGAAGCATGCGGTATTCTTAGCACTGTCAGAGCGGCATGCAGCATTCCCATAGTAGCCAGCTCTCCCAATAGTGCCACATATAGTATTTAGCCCTCCCAATAGTGCCACATATAGTAGTTAGCCCTCCCAATAGTGCCACATATAGTAGCCAGCTCTCCCAATAGTGCCACATATAGTAGGCAGCCCTCCCAATATTCTCCAATATAGTAGCCAGCCCCCACTAAAGTCCCCCATATACTTGTTAATTACCGTCCCATTAGTGCCCCCTACTGGGAGACCCAGGTGGTCCGAGTAGCAGTCCGTACCACCCATATTATCGGCCGCAATGTTTGTGGAACAGTTCTTGGAAATCAATTAATTTTCTCAGTGGGCCAAAAATAATGGCACTGCGGGTTTGGCCCATGGGCCATAGTTTGACATACCTGATCTAATATGTATGGGGGCCAGCGGACTGTCCAAAATGGGGTTTTAATACACCTAAGAGATGCTGCTAGAAGAGTCTTGGTGCCTGTACAAGGTCATGGGGCAGTGAAGATAAAGAGCTGTCGGCTAAATCTGAAGATTTACTTTTGTGTATCCCTTAGATTAGTCAACAAAAAGTAGAAATCACCAACAACGTCCAATGGTATTGTTCGAAGGGAAAAGTCAGGTAGTAGACAAGCATTTACCATTGACTTACCAGTATATATGAAATTTATGGAAATTATTTAGTAGAGTAGCTGAGCAGGGATGTAGTGGGGGATGGCTAGCGGGGGGTACGTTGTTTGCCTTACACCAAGATGGTACCAGGGTCCTAAAGAGCTCCGGCTGCCAACCAAATATTTTACAAGATTCTGATTTTTGCTAGAACAGAACACGGTAACTAAATGAAACATCTCTCCTTCCTGGTGACTGAAGGCTTCCTAATGATCCCTAAATTATCGTGCGGCTCGGAACATCTGCAGAATAACGCTTCCCATTCTGTCCTCCTACACAGGATAATGGCCGCATCTCCTTTGTTCCCAATCCAGACACAGGATGAGTTAAGTTTCTGGCTGGAAGTCTGTATGTTGCTGATTCATTAAGAAGAATTAACCGCATGCTGCTCCTGGATATGAGAAATGTCATTAGCCGCGTTTGACTGGATGGTGGAGGCGCTGGTTCACCGGCAGATCGGGGGCCGAGGTCAAGTTGAAGCCAACAAACAGAAGCCGCTCCATTATCGATACAGGGACTGCGCCTCCAGTCACATCTAATAGTCCCGGGGCTGATGATGATTTATACTCTTATGGATTTTTACTTTAAATATTCACTCTGACTGCATATTCAGGACCATTTGTCATCGCCGAGGAACGGAGAACACATCACAGCTCGGCTAACCGGGTATTTGTACATGGTCCCTGTAGTGATCTAGTATCGCTTATATAAAGTCTATTGATCACCATTGGTAAGAGGAATAACACTATGGAGTATACTTTGGTGGTCACCTGGCATATTGGAGACAATAGAGGTGATCTAGAGAAGGTGAAAATAAGTTGTCAAAGGGAATAACAGCTAAAAGAGCTATAGACCCCCTACCAAAAAATGAGACCATACAGTTATGGCCCCCTTTCTCAGTGAATATGGCCATTTACTGGCGGGAATACTTATAATAGTGATCTATAGGGTCAAACTGAGAGGTGGACGTCCGTAAGTGTCAAAGACATTAGTTGTTAAAGGAGAAGTTTGAGCTCAGTTTTTTTTTTTTTTATGGCAGGGCACAGAGGAAAAACAACAAACAGCACTAACTTACCTCTCGCCGTGCCAATTGACTGGCCCTGGGACCCCCACTGAGCTCTAGCATTTCCTGTGCTGTCAATATTACTACCCGGCTGATAGACTGGCCAGTCAGTAACTGGGGCGGGACGCCACTCAAGTCACTGATTGGCCGAGCGGGCTGTCCATAAGAAAAATGCCTACCGGTGGGGGTCCCAGAGCTGGTCAGATGGCGGGGAAAGTTAAGTTTGTGAGACCAGACTTCCTCTGGGGGTATAGACCTCCAACCTGGCTTCAAATAAGAAAGCATATCCCTAATAAGAGGAAGGATATTATCACTTCTTCTAGGAGGCACAGTCCCTGTGTTGATAATTGAGCAGCTTCTGTTTCTTGGCTTCAACTTGACCTTGGTTCCTTATCTGCAGCCGGTGAGCTAGAAAGGGAGGAGTAAGCAATTGTACAGTATGAGAAAGACATAGACCCCTTTCTATCCAATTACCCCACAAATAGCCCATGTAATAGGGTCCTAAGTCATGAAACACATATTGAGACCAGGTTGAAACGCACTAGAAAAAAATAGTCAGGGGATCGTTCTGGGAAGACGGTATTAGTCATCGGTACAGTAGGACAGTAGTTAAGAGAATATGGGGGTCATGGCCATTTTTTAGCTTAGAAAGCAGAGGCCAAGTTATTAACCATTTACTGAGATGATCTTTCCTTCCAGGAGGAAATACCCATAGAAGACCAAAGATGGATCCGTAACTGAGATGATCTTTCCTTCCAGGAGGAAATACCTATAGAGGCCAAGAAACTGACCCCTTACTGTGATCATCTGTCCTTCCAGGAGGAAATACCCATAGAGGCATAGAAATAGATGCTTAACTGAGATGATTGGTCCTTCCTAGTGGAAATACCCATAAAGGGCATAGAGATGGACCAACCTCTTACTGGGATGATCTGCCCTTCCTGGAAGAAAAGCCCATAGAGGCCAAGTGATGGACTCCTTACTAAGATGACATTGTTACATACTGTGGGAAATCCCTTGGAGTTCTCTAGAGAGAAGGAATTAAGAAGATTCTCAAATGGATAGCATATGAGAGAACTAATAGAGGCCACAGACCCACACCCATCCCATTTAGAACAAAAGTCCAAGTAGTGAAACACTTACTGAGAACGTCTGCCATCTAAACTGGAGAAAATACCCACAGGGGTGTTCCAGAGATGGAAGTAAGATAGTTAAGTGCTTGTACAGTAACTAAGACTATAGCATCACAGGGAAGTCATACACGTCCTTCCCACCCACCCAGTTAGAACTTAAGGTCAAGTCGTGGACCCCTATACCTGAGATGATATTGCTATATACTGGAGGAATAACCGACTGGGATGTCCTAGAGAGAGAAAGTAGAGCAGTAAGCCCTTGTCCAATTTGTCTTAAAAAACTAAGACCAAATCATGGACCACTTACTGAGATGAAATACCCATAGGAGTGTTCTATTGAGGGGAATTAAGCTGTCTGTATGTGAAAAATTGAATGGGGCCATAGGTCCATTTTCGTCTCCAATTAGCAAAGGCCAAGTTATAAGGCATTAACTGAGATGATGTGTCCTTACGGGAGGAAATGCCCATAGCAGGGTTTTAGAGAGGGAGGTGTTGTCCAGTATATAAGAGAATAAGAGCTGAGATAAGTCATTGACTCCCTGCTTAGTCAGTTAGAAGTCAGTGGCCATGTAAAAGACTCTTACTGAGATTATATTGTTACATACTGGAGGAAATACCCATGGGGGGTGTTACAGAGAAAGGGAATCAAGCGATGGTTAGATTGGACAATATATGAGAGAATAACTGATGGAAGCCAAAGGTCATCTCCCTTCGCCAATTAGAAAGCAAAGATGAAGTAATGAGCCACTTACTGGGATGATCTGACTTTCCTGGAGGCAAGACCCATAGAGAGGGTGTCCTAGAGAGGGGGAACTGAATAGTCGAGGAACTGAGGAAATACCAGACGAGGGAAGTCATTGGCTCCCTTCCACTGATATAAAAACTTAGAGGCCAAGTTATGGACTCTGTATTATTAATATCAATTACTTGCTATAGGACATACCTATTGGGGGAGAAGAGTAGACCATGGTGTTCTGGAGAGAGGGGTTAAGCAATGGGCATCATGGGCACCACCTCAACCCCCATGATAAACCCAAGAGATGTCACCTCAGAAGACCATGTCCTCCAATATAAGGCCACTCTTCACTATTGGATATGTTTTCAGTGTCTTCTGTTGGATGTTACATCGATGACGTATCTCGGAGATTGAGAAAAAGAGAGAAAGTCAAAGAGAACAAAGCAAAATTTCTGAAGAATTTATTCTGTGACACCATTTCTTGCTGAATCACTAGTGACACAAGTGAAGTGACCCTCGAAGCCCATGCTAATCCTAGAGGGAAATCTGCTGCTCGTGTTAGTAGGGAGTAGATGTGACATAATAAGAATATTACAGTGCACTTCTACAATACGGCGGGAGCACTCAGCCTCGGTAAGCGGTCGACGTTTTTCGAGCAATTCCATATTTATTTTCATGAAATATTCATATGTGTTGACTGCGCCAATCGTATAAATAGGAGATTTACTATTACAGGTACAGCGTGTTTCTACATCATTATATTCCTTGTCTAAGTGACTGCCGCTCCGCCTAGGAAGGCATTAACATCAAAAATTTACACCGCACAATCTGCCGGCTGCTTCTTCAGAGCGGCTCAGGATGAGAAGAGAGCGGAGGCGTCCTCCCATAATATGGTGGAAGGTCTGTAATATAAAGGCACAATACCTGATATACAGCATATCTGTACCTCCAGGTCGCTGGGAGGAGGGGTATAGGGGGCTGTTTGTTAGAGCCGTATTATACGGCCCCATATTAAGGTGCCTTGTAAGGTCGGCGCTCGCTTGCTCCTCGTTCCACGCTATTGCAAGCACCGACAGTGGGCGGGAGGCCATGCGGAGCAGTGGGCAGGAGGCCATAGGGAGCAGTGGGCAGGGGGCCATGGGGAGCAGTGGGCGGGGGGCCATGGGGAGCAGTGGGCGGGGGGCCATGGGGAGCAGGGGGTGGGGGCCATGGGGAGCAATAGAAGGGGGGCCATGGGGAGCAATGGGAGGGGGGGCCATGGGGAGCAATGGGAGGGGGGGGCCATGGGGAGCAGTGGGCGGGGGGCCATGGGGAGCAGTGGGAGGGGGGGCCATGGGGAGCAGTGGGCGGGGGGCCATGGGGAGCAGTGGGAGGGGGGGCCATGGGGAGCAGTGGGAGGGGGGGCCATGGGGAGCAGTGGGTGGGGGCCATGGGGAGCAATGGAAGGGGGGCCATGGGGAGCAATGGGAGGGGGGGCCATGGGGAGCAATGGGAGGGGGGGCCATGGGGAGCAATGGGAGGGGGGGCGATGGGGAGCAGTGGGCGGGGGACCATGGGGAGCAGTGGGAGGGAGGCCAACGGGAGCAGTGGGGGTGCCCATAGAAGCAGAGCAACAGCCAGCAGACCGTCGCTATCGTTGTCGGAACTTCAGAACATGCTGAAAGACAACGACCAGCCAACATTGTCGATGTTGGCTGATCATTACCTTTCAACATGAGAAATTACATGATCGGCCAGAACAGCCAGTAATTGGCGGCCGAGTACGGACGATAATCGCTTTGTGTAATAACGCCATTAGTTCAGAAACTGAGATTTATGATGCTGATTGATGTCATGGTCTGAGTTGCAGTTTTGCAACAGTTGGAGACCCATGTGCCCTTCTTCTTGAATGTGATGGCTGAGGCCAATGCTTAGCAGTGATCCTGTGTACAGTGTACAAAGAAGTCACAGGAGAAGCAGTGCTGGATTGGGGAAATGCGCTGCAATTATTATAGTACTGTGAACATATTATATGGGGATGTTCACACATACAGACTTTCTGCAATGGATCTGCAGCGTGTGAACATACCTCTAGGCAGCATTGACATGATACAGTGGAATTTTATGGGTGGCACAGATGTGTCCTTCATTAGCCTTTCTCTTGTCTCAACGGCTCTTGAGATGAGTGATGGCAGATGACATAGGCTCCCTAGGTAATACATGTGTACCTGGGACAGATGCCATTGGTTATCGATTACCCATAGACTACACCTGTTTAAAAAAAAAAAAGTGTGATTTACCCTATGTGTCTTTTTACTGTATGGACTTTTTTTTCCCTAAGAAACTGAAGAAGTTAAAAATAGTGTAGTGAGGACACATGTATAGGCGGTTGTGTTAGGTTGGCACTATATGGCGGCATTATTTATGCTGAAATCCATAGACTTGTTTTGTATAAAATCCATATATATATATATATATATATATATATATATATATATATATATATATATATATTATTTTTTTAAATTATTCCCTTGTTGTGTCTTTGTCTATTGTCTGTTATATTAAGCTTGGATACATGGTATCTGGGCAGGGTGATGATACTGTCTGATTACAGTCTGATGGATGGACAATAGACAAGGAGACAATGTCGGGGACCCGTCCCTTCTGTTATCAGGACATCTGTTAATAGGAGGATCTATGGCGGTAAATGGCAGCGAGCTCCAAAGGCGAGTGATGAGCAGGCAGTAATACAGGAGACACGTCAGCTCCATGTCTTCTCTTCTCCCCATCCCCCTCAGCACTTATTTCTCGTTCATAGACCTTCTCACTCCATTGCATTTATGTCCTTTTATTCCCCTTAGGAGAAGCATTGAGGCCTTATGGGGCCATTAATGTGAAGAAGCTGATATTGTGAGAGCTGTAAACACTGCACTTCCCAGCTCAATATATGTATTATAGGGGAAGGAGACATGTTATACTCTATGGTGTAGTGTAGGAGGCTTCATAGAGGGAGTACAGTTATAGGAAATGGGGGACATCCATATTTTAAGGGGTTTTCCGACCAACATCACTATACATGTCAGGCGGTACTACTAGGGCCCCCCACAGATCATGAAAATGGTGATCCCTTGTCCCCTATTAGAATGAAGCAGAATCATATGGGCCTGACTAAACCATGTGCTAACTTTGCTAGGCCCATAGAATTGAATGGAGCGACCACGGCTCCATTCCAACATAAGATACAGAAATCTGTGCTAGTGATCTGTGGGGATCCCAGTGGTCATCATCCATCCTGCAAATACATTATGAGTGATGCTGATGGCACCTACGGCCTCATAGAAATCCGGGATGGGGAACCTTCGGCCCTTCAGCTGTTGCAAAACTACAATTCCCATCATGGCTGGACAGTCGAAGCTTAAGCTTGATATGTTGCTGCCCATGGGGAGATTAACAATTCCTTCCATACTTATTATCTATTCAGTATCCTTCCCCTAGTTCTCAGCTGCTGCTTTCTGCTGAAGACACAAAAATCTGTGTGAGCTTTTCTCTCTGTATCCCCCTCCTCCCCCCTCCCTTCTGAGACGGCTGATGTAAACAAGTCCCTGGCAGGCTGCATCTGCAACATTGTAGCTTCTTTCTAATGCTGGAAGGGTTAATCACAGTGAGTTTATTAGTAACTTGATCTCAGAATAACCCTCCCAGCAATACAAAAAAGCTGCAATGTTGCAGATTCAGCCTGCCAAAGACTTGTTTACATCAGCCGTCTCAGAAAGGAGGGAGGAGGGTGAGACAGAGAGAAAAGCTCACACACAGATTTTTGTGTCTTCAGCAAAAAGCAGCAGCTCAGAACTGGGAGAAGGAGACTAAATAGATAATAACAAGTATAGAAGGAATTGTTATCTCAATTGTCTCACCATGGGCAGCAACATATCAAAAGTTAAGTTAGAAGTTATGTAATCATTAGAAATTATAATATACTAATATACTATGGAACTTTACAATCATTACTGTGATCCAGAGAGAATGAGTCAGCATGGTGCTGACCTAGAGGTTTTTTATAAGACTTGTTCTTCCTCTAAATGGAATTCTCTCATCATATCAGATGGTAATTTCATATTTATCATTCAAGATAATGCTGACTCCTCCACAAAGACCGTGTCTGAGAAACTACAGCCAGGACGAGAACATTTTCATTTTCTGATCTTTACTAAACGTATTAAAACTCATTGTTTGACTGGGTAATGTAACCAATAAATCCAATGATCTCCGTGTCGTTGACTCTAAATCATAGATTATCATCTGGTAAATCACAGACACTGTATAACTATTGGTTTATTGCCAATAGAGACTTTACTCACTTTTTAAGCTGACTACTTCTATGAAGACAATGGAAAAGATGTATAAGAAAAAATATAATACTGGTCCTATATACAAGAATATAACTACATATAAGGCTATGTTCACGGCGTGAGAGACAGCCATTCCGTGACCCCGGCCGGGTCACGGAACGGCCGGTCTATGCCCGGATCATCGCGGCCGGTATTTAAGTAAAGGCCGGATGATCTGTCCGGAGGCAGAGCTCTGATGCAGGCGCATCAGCACACGACCGCATCAGAGCTTCCCCCTGCACACTATGAAGCAAGCGGCCGGAGCCGCTCGCTTCTTAGTGTGAACTGACAGGGTTTCCTACGACCGCAGTTCATTGAATTGCGGCCGCAGAAAACTGACATGTTCGGGATCCCAGCCGGAGTGTATATGATGTGTATACGCTTCGGCCGGGATCCCATTGAAAGTAAAGCAGTGTTCCACCGCCCCAAAGTACTGCCGTTGTTGCCATCGGCAACAATGGCCGTACTTTTACATAGTGTGAACATAGCCTAATACTGCTCCTATATACAAGAATATAACTACTATAATACTGCTCCTATATACAGGAATATAACTACTATAATACTGCTCCTATATACAGGAATATAACTACTATAATACTGCTCCTATATACAAGAATATAACTACTATAATACTGCTCCTATATACAGGAATATAACTACTATAATACTGCTCCTATATACAAGAATATAACTACTATAATACTGCTCCTATATACAAGAATATAACTACTATAATACTGCTCCTATATATAGGAATATAACTACTATAATACTGCTCCTTTATACAGGAATATAACTACTATAATACTGCTCCTATATACAGGAATATAACTACTATAATTCTGCTCCTATATACAGGAATATAACTACTATAATACTGCTCCTATATACAAGAATATAACTACTATAATACTGCTCCTATATACAAGAATATAACTACTATAATGAAGGATCAAGAAACAGAGTCTCGCACTCACCGGACTGAAGATGCAAGTGGTTTATTTCCAATACATCAGAGTCAACGTAGCGGGGAGAGGGGAGATGGCAGAGCAGGTGTGTTCAGCAGGAGCAACAAATGTTTCACGCCTACCGCGGCGCTTTGTCGGGCTAGGAACATCACGTACGTGCAGGGGAGGTGCTTATGCACAAGTGCAATGAACAATAAAGTTGTTGAGAGACAATCAATAAAGTTGTTGCAAAAAAACTAACTTGAAACAAATACAGGTTAAATCAGATAACACTTATAAAAGAGTATTTAAATCATTCCTCTCGTTGAGGCCGCTTGGCCCTGTAGCATCTAAGCGTAGAATCCATCGGTTTTTACGTATGAGAAGGACTTTCAATCTGTCTTCCCCGTTGCTGGGGGGGGTCCACTCTCTCCAGACCTATGAATCGTAGTGTCTTAGTATCGCCTGCATGCACCGTGCGTATGTGATCTATCAGCCTAGGAACCCCCTTACCCGTGCGGACAGAGTACTGATGTTCTTTAAAACGTGTCCATAAAGGACGTTTAGTTTTACCGACATAGTACCTGCCGCACGGGCAGAGGATGGCATACACCACGTGGGTGGTTCTGCATGTTATAAAATCACGGACAAAACACTCTCTGCCTCCAAGGTTGACATATGCTTTGTTCACCATTTGGGGGCAGTAATGACAAGTACCACATCGCTTGTTGCCTTCTGGCACACTGCGATCTAGCCAACTCCTACTACGGGCGGCTGGACTCTCTGTCAGAGAGTCAGCTATGGTGGTATTTTTCTTGAAGGTGATCAGGGGTTTGCGGTTAACCACATCTTTTAGGTCACTATCGTGCTGTAATAAAAACCAGTGTTTTTTGATGGTATTAGTCACCATGTCATTGAGATTGCTGTTCTGCAGCGCAAAAGTGAATCGTTTATTGCTTGGGTCGAAGGATTTTTTCGATTGCCTATTAGGTTTAGCGGACAAAAGAGAAGTTCTAGAGAGGGTATTGGCTCTAGCGTGTGCTTCTTCTAAGAGATGGGCGGGGTAACCTCTATTTAATAAACGTGTTTTCAAATATGCGGCTTGTTGCTAAAACCTGCTTCGGTGCTGTTGATGCGTTTTAAACGCCCCATTTGACTGAAAGGTATCGATCTTTTTACCTGGGATGGGTGGGAGCTGCTAAAGTGCAATAAAGAATTAACAGCAGTTTTTTTTTACGGAAAACAGAAGTACTTATGCCCTGGGGTGAAACCTCCACTAAGACGTCTAAAAACTCGAGGGTATTGCCACCATAACAGTGAGTGAAAAACATATTACATGTGTTCTGGCTGTTAAGGAAAGAAACAAAACCTTGAAAATCCTCTACTGTGCCCTTTCAAATCACAAAAATATCGTCCACATACTGATGAAAAGAGACGATGTTGGTAATAAAGGGATTACATGGAGCAAAAATTAAATCCAACTCTAATTGTGCCAGGAAGAGATTGGCATACGTACAGGAGACCGGCGTGCCCATTGCAGTGCCCTTCTCCTGACGGTACCAATCTCCCCTGTAGGTGAAACAATTATTTCCCAAGACAAAAAACAAAGAGTCCCGCACAAAATTCCTGAAACTCAAAGGCTTATCCAGGCGGCCGAGGATGCGATCGACAGCCTCCACACCCGCATCATGAGGGATGTGGGTGTAGAGGCTCTCCACATCCACGGAGGCCAAAGAAAAATCTGGTTGCCAGTGGACATCAGCCAAGACCTGTAGGAAACTATTAGTGTCCTTTAAGTAAGTAACAAAGCATTGCAGGATCGGGCGTAAAGCCCAGTCGAGATACTGAGAAAAACCCTCGGTCACTGAGCCGATCGCCGAGACGATAGGAAGGCCCGGCGGCCGGCTCAGCGACTTATGGATCTTGGGGAGCAGATACCATTTACGAATCCGGGGGGACTCGGGGATGAGCCGCTCCGCCGTTTTACGGTCTATGGCACCAGTCTGCACATGAGTGTGCAGCAGGGAGCGCAACTGTTCCTTGATCCCTAGTGTGGGGTCCTTTTTGAGTCTACTATAGGTGGCGGTGTCCTGCAATTGCCGTGTGGCTTCAAGGTGATAGTCCTCCTGGGTCATAATCACGGCTGCGCCGCCTTTGTCTGCGCGGCGAACTAGTAGGTCGGGTCTAGATTTCAGCCACGATAGAGCCCGATATTCACGATCCGTTAGGTTGGAGGAGGGTGCTGGGTAGGAAAGTGCCTTCACGTCTCTCAGGACTGCTTTATGGAAGAGATCCAACGGGCTACCCGGTGTAATTTGAGACGAAAATGTAGAGGGATTTCCCCCAGTGAAAGGGGCATCGGTAGACACCATGGCACTTGGAATGGGGTCGGCTCCAGTGATGTTATCCGCCATAGAGGTGAGATTGAAGAGGCACTCCTGTTCTCGGGTATCAAACGCAGTAGGAAGAAAAAACCCCAAAGGGCCAATATGGTACTGGATGTCCGTAATGCTATTAGCTGCTTCCGTTTTCTTCTGGGTGGAGAAAAACTTATGAAGATTGATTTTACGTATTGCTTTATGCAGGTCGCTCTCAAAAGTAGTGATAGAGAATTTCTCATTAATACCATAGTTCAGGCCTTTATTAAGCAGAGATTCGCAGCCATCAGGAAGAACCGTGTCTGTCAGATTGACTACTGCTGGAGGGTCTATTGTCGCCGCCAAGAGACCTGTTTCCTTTTGAGCGGACCTCTGTTGGGGCCGTCTCCTCTTCTTCCCGCCCCTGCGGGTCGGCCGCCTAAAGGGGTTACAGTTTGGGGGTGATTGAAACCGCCATCAGATTGGCTTGATTCGGAGTCGGTTGTCCAAAAGTCGGATATCCTCCGGGTCGGTTTAGGCTTCTTTCTGCCTTTCAAGTTCCAATCGAAAATTCTTCCCTGGTCATAATCAGACTTGTCCCTCACGAATTTTTCTCTTTTCCGATCTTTGATGTCTGTTTGGAGGGCTACTAAACGTTTTTCGAGCTTGTTTAGAAAGACCGTAGACTCAGTGTCAGGGAGTCTAGTGCGGTATTCTGTTTAGCTCTTAAGTAGCTCGGTAGTAATATTTTCATATTCAATCTGGCTTCTTTTGAGCACGATTTTGGTGAGGTTTAATACATGTAGATGGTGCGCCTCCTGCCATTCCTTCAAGAACACGTCATCATCTTGATATTGCAAAGGTGATTTGTAAGTGCGGAGCCCTCGAGGGACTCGGTTGCTATCCACATAGGACTGGAGTGAGTTCACTGTCCAGAATGATTTGATCTCCTTTTCGGCTAGAGAACTGATCCGATTTTCCAAGGACTTGAGTCCTATAACCTGCACCTCCTCCTTGCTGTTACAGGAGGTAAAGAACACACCTGCGCCCACTCTCCCCGCACTCAGAGCTTCTGTCGGTGCTGGGACTCCTGTGTCCATACTGGGGTTCCGACCGCCACTAACTGCAAGGTACACCTATAATAGGAAACACCGGGGCTGGAGTCCGAAGCACACTGGCTGTATCTGAACCACAGAGCGGCGGTGCAGAGACAAAATAAGCGGGATATATAGTGAAGGATCAAGAAACAGAGTCTCGCACTCACCGGACTGAAGATGCAAGTGGTTTATTTCCGATACATCAGAGTCAACGTAGTGGGGAGAGGGGAGATGGCAGAGCAGGTGTGTTCAGCAGGAGCAACAAATGTTTCACGCCTACCGCGGCGCTTCGTCGGGCTAGGAACATCACGTACGTGCAGGGGAGGTGCTTATGTACAAGTGCAATGAACAATAAAGTTGTTGAGAGACAATCAATAAAGTTGTTGCAAAAAAAATATTTTTTTTATAACTACTATAATACTGCTCCTATATACAGGAATATAACTACTATAATACTGCTCCTATATACAAGAATTTAACTACTATAATACTGGTCATATATACAAGAATATAACTACTATATTACTACTCCTATATCCAGGAATATACCTACTATAATACTGCTCCTATATACAGGAATATAACTACTATAATACTGCTCCTATATACAGGAATATAACTACTATAATACTGCCCCTATATACAGGAATATAACTACTATTATACTGCTCCTATATACAAGAATATAACTACTATAATACTACTCCTATATACAGGAATATACTACTATAATACTGCTCCTATATACAAGAATATAACTACTATAATACTGCTCCTATATACAAGAATATAACTACTATAATACTGCTCCTATATACAGGAATATAACTACTATAATACTGCTCCCTATATACAGGAATATAACTACTATTATACTGCTCCTATATACAAGAATATACCTACTATAATACTGCTCCTATATACAGGAATATAACTACTATAATACTGCTCCTATATACAGGAATATAACTACTATAATACTGCCCCTATATACAGGAATATAACTACTATTATACTGCTCCTATATACAAGAATATAACTACTATAATACTGCTCCTATATACAGGAATATAACTACTATAATACTGCTCCTATATACAGGAATATAACTGCTATAAATAGTTTGTCTATATTGTGCGCTGAGCTATTGTAATACACGGTTCTCATATATTATAGTATATATAATAGACATTAAGAACAGTTTGATATTTAGAAGTTATTTGAACCTAAAACTGAAATACAAAATATCAAAGTCAAAATGAGATAAAAGATGGCGGCACATTTGTGTCTGGCTGTAATCTTTATATGTTATTATTATTCCAAGGGCTGGAGGCTAGTAACTCCAACCTGCCCACACTGAGCCCCGACCCCCCGCCTGCCCGCATCCTGTGATGTCTGTAGGCTAATGGATTCTGCATAAAACATGCACAAATATTCGCAGTCTGACTAAATTCCAGACTTCTGCATTCCAAAAGACATCGCTGGCGGGAACCCTCTGGTCTTATTCCTGCCGAACATTTAGCAGAATAAAGGTTCAACTTCTGTTTTGGAGATGATAGTGGCAGGTGCACCGGCTTTTCCGCCATTCAATCCCAGTAACTCAGGAGGACAGGGTCAGGCCAGGTCAACGTCAGATTATGTGCGGAAGAGATCTAATATCCAACACACATTATGTATGAAAATAACAAAAATATTCAACACCCTCTCTAAAAAAAATATTCAAACATGGACAATTGCAACTGTTTTAGCGATTTTTTTTTTAATTATTAAAAAAAAATTGCTCTGTATCGTCAGTAATTTCCAATGTGTAAACTGTACGCTGTTATTGATCGCAATGTGTTTTTGGCTCTCTCTTACAATAGAGGGTTAATCAGGCATCTTGTAACCTGAAGAGGTTACACTATACTATAGAGCCGAAACATGTTGTGTCCAATGAAAACTGTTGTCGATTTCTGATGAAACTGATGTGAGGATGGAAGACAGGGACAGACTGACAGTGTGAGCCCTAGTGCTATTGCCCCCCAAGACTGTCCTGCCTACATGCCAGCCCGACCTTAGGTGGCAACTGGGCGACATTCACTTTACTAGGTAAGTGAAACACAGAAGGAGACAGGACAGATAAACACAGTTAGGAAGATACAGGTCAAACTGGAGATAGCAGAACAGTACAAAAACAGCAGGCAAAAACGAAGGTCAGAAGGACAGGGAAAGAGGTCAGAATGCCAACAAATCCAATATGAAATGCCAGCTCGACCTACAGGAGACTATCCCAAGCATTGTCCAAGAGCACAAGTGGACTTCTTATGAGATGTCTGAGCCCTGGTCCAGGGAGTGATTGGACTGGCCCTCTGGCATCCAACTGTCCCTCACTACTTAGTCTAAACCATCTGCAGCCCAGGACTAGGCTAGCAGAAGAAACCAGACGGGTCTAGTGGAGAACCTGTCAATCACCACCCAGCAAGTACGAGAATCTTAGTTCAGACTGGTTCACAGGAAATATACCATTCAGACATTGCAGTCTCGGACGTACTTGACCTGAAGATGGCTGCACTGAGGTCTGACCATGTAGGCGCATAACATCTGTCTTAGCTACACTTCCCAGTGGTAGTGGTTTGGAGGTATTTGCAGTCAGTAATATTGGGGCTACTGTTTGCGGAGGTCTGTTCCAGACTGGAACTATAGCCTTTCCTAAGGTTAGGAGCACCACTGTTCATGGTCACTTTACTAGACCACCCTCTACTCTATCTAGGTGCCACTTAACAAGGAAGCTGAACCAGTCTACAACTCTCTCCTTATTGACAGCCCTCTTGGAAGCCCCAGTGGAGCTTGTGTCATGTTTCATGGCCACCAACTGTATGTCTTCAATGGGCATTCTGTTCCACAGCCTACAAGTTCACCAGCCCTCCACATCTTCTCCACAAAGACACCATGATATATGGGGCTTAGGTCTACTCTTCCCCCTTAGTTACCAACATTTCACAAGGCAAAATTAGGACATTTAGGCTTCCCCTTGAGGACTGCTCTGAAATGTAGACGGAATGTATTGTAACATTCACTTCTCATGACCCAACAACCCAGTTCCTGTCATAATCAGGACTGTATGGACTCCTACTCGATCCAACTGCATTTTCACTGACACCGCTCTTATGGGCTCATCTCCAACCAAAGCTCCTTTCAACCAACATGGTGGTTTGCACATGGAATCACGATGCCTATACTTTCTCCAGCATTACGGTCTTCCGGAGTTTCATACTTGTATCTACACCTCCTCCTATGGTTGTCAGTCCAGAAGACTCTTATTCCTCTTATCATCTATTCAACATGGTGGCTCCATCACAGCCCGCCATCGAGTTAATGTATATATGCAAAGGTGTATAAGCGTCTAACGTCCATTCAGAGTGACAGATAACCAGCCACAAAGGACATCGCTTCTGGATGGAAGAGCATGGCGTCTTCCCCCTCGCACATTGTGAACTATTACCCAAACATACACTTTTATTATCCAGAAATATTTACGCTTTTAATTAAAAATGGAATCACTCGGGTTCGGTATCTACATGAACATCCAAGCAGATGGTCTAGTGCCGACCATATAGCGGAATCTGCAGAGGCGAAGCATTATTTGGGCACTTTGTGCATGATTATTCGCGCTTTCATGGCGTCCCTTTTGATCATATAGCAAACATGCTAATTAATAAGGACGCGATACTTTCATTGGAGATTTATGTACGGCAACAAAAATGAAACCACAGGGATGAATAAGAGACTGGCAGTAATGCTTCTGCCTCCCTGTGGTGCCAAAATATAATTATACCATTATAAAGCAATTCCACTTCCCGTCTACACAATGTTCCCCTTGTAATTGTTAATCTTGGTGTTTTGCATTTTAATTTTTATTCCTTTGGGTTTTTAACACAAATCTGTGGGACGTCAACACCGGAAATGTCCACTGTACAAAGAGGAGCAGTGTATAGTAATATGTATTATATCTAAGGTGGGGGATGGGACTCCTCCAGTGCTGCATGTACTAGGAAAACCTGGAAAACTCATAGGCTGGGTTCACATTATGTTTTTTTTTCCATCCAATTCTGCAAAAAAAAAAAAAAAACAGATGAAAAAACAAATGGAAAAATGGATGCATTTGTGTGCATCCGTTTTGATCCGTTTTTCCATTGACTTCCATTTGTTTTGTTTTTTAACATACACACAAAAATGTGCATCTTGATCCTTTTTTTTCAATATTGGAAGTCAATGGAAACACAAATCAAAATGGATGCATCAGTTCTTCTCAAAAACAGCTGGAAAAAATGGACGGAAAAAAAACGTAGTGTAAGCCCAGCCTTACTTGGTTGACCAGTGTTGTCCTCTCCTATACATAATATATCACCTCTACCCATAAATATCCAAATTTTGGTAAAGAAGCAAATGGTTATAACCCTTGTGGTCTAGTAAAAGGATGAATGTCTGGTGTTCTACAGAAGTTAAGAAGGTCATGCCAGTGTCCCTGGTGATCTAGGGCAAGGCTGAACCTGGTATTACGGAGAAGATCAGGAGCATCTTCTGGTGGTATAGAGTAGTCAAGAAGTTCTCGTACCAACCCTGGGGTCTGTGATAACAAAGGGGACATTGCCAACATCCATGGTGGTCTAGGACAGTGAAGGTGTAATTGCCACCATCCCAGGTAGTCTAGGGTTGTGTAGGGACTGTTGGGTTGAGTTGAGCAAGCATACTTGGCTGAGCATAGTGCTCGACCGAACATTGGGGTGCTTGATCAAGCTCAATGCTTGACTGAGCACCCTATGGTGCTCGGGTAAAGGGGGCCATACACCTTCAATAACTGACCACCACAGTAAGCTATTAGGTGACCCAGGCATCCTCCACTGTGCCGGGTAGGGGACACTTGGATAAATGCTTGCCTCTCCCATTCATTACAATAGGGTTTATTACTTGAATGAAGCACTCAAGCATTTTAGCACTAGTAGGGACCATTGCCTTGGGAAGGGAAAGGTTATTGTCCATATCCCTGTTGGTCTAGGGTAGTAAAGGTAGGGGTTACTGTCAACCTCACTGTTGGGAAGTGAAGAGGTCTTTGCGAACACCCCTAGTCTAAGGTAGTAAACAGAACTCCACTGCCACCATCCCTGGTAACCTATAGTGAATGAGTCATTGCCAGCATCCCTGATGGTCTAAGGTATGGAAGGGGTTGATGTCACCTAACCTGGCATAGTAGGGGGATTATTACTCACTTCAGGTTTCAGTTCATAATAGGAGCTTGAGCACTTTGGGAAGATGGGCATAGGTCCCCATCCTACGAGCTCTCTATGGCATGAACTCACACAGATAGAAGCTAGATTGGAGGGGGGAGTCTAATGTTCTTACCAGAATATGGGGTTTTGCATCATTTTTTCTCCCCCTTCCCTACCCATGTCCATAAGTAGCTCAAGCAAAAAGAGAATGCAACTTGCAGAACATTACAAAGGTGGAGATTGGTGATACGCGGCACGGTTGTAGAGTCGTTTTCATAGAAATAACAGGATGCCGTTAATCATACAGGAAGGTCCCCAGCGTTGCCCCTCCTGCCGCTCATTGTGGCGGCTTCTATCCCTGTAACACTAGTGCTCTAATTACAGCCACTTAGCGAGAAGGTGCGATGGCGACCCTGTCATCTGCAGCCACAGTCCTTCCCGCCCAGCGGTTATTGCTCAGGATATTAAGGCTTCAGATACAGCCACCCGGCTAGAGGTTCTTTAGTTCATATAGAGAAATTACACGTTTGAGAAGTCAGTACTGGAATGAATGGAATCAAGAAATGCTATTACATATAGTTAATCACACAGTTACTCTTGTATTGCTTCCGTATAATAGGTCGAGGGACAATGGCATGAAAATTAGAAAGTTTGAGCATCGGTGTCCAACCCCATCTCTGAACTTTATATATCCACCCTGATCCATTCAGTGGCTGTATCCATGTTTTCCAGGACTCCCTAGGACTGCATCCAACTTCAGGTTTTCAGGTTCGAAAGGTACGTAGGGTATGTAGAGTGTACGCTATGTAGGGTGTATGTTATATAGATTGTAGGGTATGTAGGGTGTATGTTATATAGATTGTAGGGTATGTAGGGTGTAGGGTATTTATGGTACTGTATGTAGAGTGTAGGGTATGTAGGGTACTTTATGTAGAGTGTAAGGTATGTACAGTGTAGGGTATATAGAGTGTAAGGTATGTAGGGTGTAGGGTATATATGGTACTGTATGTAGAGTGTAGGGTATGTAGGGTACTTTATGTAGAGTGTAAGGTATGTACAGTGTAGGGTATATAGAGTGTAAGGTATGTAGGGTGTAGGGTATATATGGTACTGTATGTAGAGTGTAGGGTATGTAGGGTGTAGGGTATGTAGGGTACTTTATGTAGAGGTAGGGTATGTAGGGTATGTAGGGTACTGTATGTAGAGTGTAGAGTATGTAGGGTACTGTATGTAGGGTATGAAGGGTACTTTATGTAGAGTGTAGGGTATGTAGAATACTGTATGTAGAGTGTAGGGTATATAGAGTGTAGGGTATGTAGAATACTGTATGTAGAGTGTAGGGTATGTAGGGTACTTTATGTAGAGTGTAAGGTATGTACAGTGTAGGGTATATAGAGTGTAAGGTATGTAGGGTGTAGGGTATGTAGGGTACTGTGTGTAGAGTGCAGGGTATGCAGGGTACTTTATGTAGAGTGTAGGGTATGTAGGGTGTAGGGTATGTAGAGTGTAGGGTATGTAGGGTGTAGGGTATGTAGAATACTGTATGTAGAGTGTAGGGTATGTAGAGTGTAGGGTATGTAAGGTACTTTATGTAGTGGTAGGGTATGTAGGGTGTAGGGTATGGAGGGTACTGTATGTAGAGTGTAGGGTATGTAGGGTACTGTATGTAGGGTATGCAGGGTACTTTATGTAGAGTGTAGGGTATGTAGAATACTGTATGTAGAGTGTAGGGTATGTAGAGTGTAGGGTATGTAGGGTACTTTATGTAGAGGTAGGGTATGTAGGGTGTAGGGTATGTAGAGTGTAGAGTATGTAGGGTACTGTATGTAGGGTATGAAGGGTACTTTATGTAGAGTGTAGGGTATGTAGAATACTGTATGTAGAGTGTAGGGTATGTAGGGTACTTTATGTAGAGTGTAAGGTATGTACAGTGTAGGGTATATAGAGTGTAAGGTATGTAGGGTGTAGGGTATGTAGGGTACTGTGTGTAGAGTGCAGGGTATGCAGGGTACTTTATGTAGAGTGTAGGGTATGTAGGGTATGTAGAATACTGTATGTAGAGTGTAGGGTATGTAGAGTGTAGGGTATGTAGGGTACTTTATGTAGAGGGTAGGGTATGTAGGGTGTAGGGTATGTAGGCTACTGTATGTAGGGTGTAGGGTATGTAGGCTACTGTATGTAGAGTATGTAGGGTACTGTATATAGAGTATGTAGGGTACTGTATGTAGGGTATGCAGGGTACTTTATGTAGAGTGTAGGGTATGTAGGTTACTGTATGCAGAGGGTAGGGTATGTAGAGGGTAAGGTATGTAGGTTACTGTATGTAGAGTGTAGAGTATGTAGAGGGTAAGGTTTGTAGGTTACTGTATGTAGAGTGTAGAGTATGTAGAGGGTAAGGTATGTAGGGTGTAGGGTGTGTAGAGGGTAAGGTTTGTAGGGTACTGTATGTAGAGTGTAGGGTATTACTGGAGACCATGATGGCTATAGGTACAGCGTGTTCCCATAGAATAAAAAGCTAAAGTAACAGTAGTTGTCATTGTTCCTTTGGTGGTAACTAGAGATAAGCGAGTATACTATTTGTTTGAGTATCGGGGTGCTTGAAAGTTCTTGATACTCTAACGAATACCCCATAGCAGGTCTCTTATTAGCCAATAAACATGCGGGGAAGGGGCTGGCACATCCTGCTATGCTGCAGCCATGTTGACTGCTGGTCTAGTAGTGATTGGCTGGTTGCATCAGGTGACCTGGGTGTATATAGACCCAGGTCACCTGATGCTCAGGTCACTTGCATTCTGTTAGCTGACAGGGAGAGCTGATGGAGCAGGGACAGGGGTGGTGGCGGGCTTAGGTTTAATGGTTAGGTAGGTGACTAGCTAACAAACACCCAACAGTCCTTTAGGATTAGTAACCTCACAGTGTGAAACCAAAAATCCCTGATATTACATACAATATACCAGTATTGTACAGTATACTGATACCTATGGTGGTACAGTATACTGGTACTGGTATATAGCTACTATAGACAGTTGTATAGCGTATGCAGTAGGAGTACCAGCATTAATCCACAACTACCCAAGGTGCTTTTTAGGACTAGAGCTATCCCTGTGTGACATCCAGTATAGTCTACCAGTATTAGACGGTCTACCCAGTCTGATAGTGGTCCAGTATACAGCTAGTACAGCGGTCTGGGAGTCTTAGATGCAGCCATGCATGCTCCCCCTGCTGTGCCAGTTCCATTTCCGTGGTGTTTCCATCACTTTCTGAGCTTTTCAGGTGACCAGACATCCCTCACCCCCTCTGCCGAATAGGAGGCCCCTGAAAAATTCCTGAGTCTCCTATTGACTTTAATGGTGTTCGTTACTCGATCGAAAATGTATGAGTTCTCTTCAACTCTGAAACATGGTACTCTGGGTCAATGTGACCTTATGGATGCATTGGGCGTAAGCACCAGGGCTATTCCGGAACAGCTGATGGTTCTGATCACATTTTCGGAGCGTTTTTCTGGCTCATTACATTGATCGCTCTCCCATCATTGTTGTCATACACGGCAAAGTAACCGGAGAGGGAACGAGCTGGAATCATTATAGTGAAGATCATTTTCCATAAACCAACTTTCTGCCCCATCGCTATCATGAGACCGAGATGAACTGTGGATGGAACGGAAAGATAAATGGACAGGAAGAATTGGAAAAATCTATCTGCGCTCTCTATTTATATGTATAGTCCTGGCTCTCTATACATTTATAGATGGGGTGATAGTAGGCTCGGTATTCTTCACATAGCCTCTTGGAGTTGGCGATTTAGAAAACCTCATGTAAGTAGAAATAACCAAAGCAAATAGGACAATAAAAATACTAGGAAAACTTCAGGCCGCATTCACACATACGATGTGGAGGTTTAGTATTTCTTATACGAAACCAGAAGTGGAACCCACAAGAAAAAAATTATTCTGGAAATTTTTGAAGATTTTGGATCAAAAAAATCAGGTTTTGGATAAATTTACTGATTAAATACTGTAAATAGCCTAAAAAAAGGGGTTGCCCACTTTAGGAAACCTATTCCCAGATATCTTGTTGGGGATTCTAAATCCTTAGAGGAGAAATCAGGCAGTTCAGGGGGGAAATTGATGACAAGTACTAACTTACCTCTCCCTGTGCCCACGGTGAGCGGCGGGACCAGCCACGGGACCCCCACCGGGCTCCAGGCTGTCCGTAGCTGACACTAGAGATGATCGAACAGCGGAAAATCTTAGGTTCTATAGAACTCGAACCTTGTTGAACCTTCGGCATTTGATTCCCGATGCCGTGTCTGTGGGGAAGGAGGAGACAGCCCGGGTACCGTCTGGAATTCCGGAATTCAGTCTAGGTAATAGGCTGTATCCCGAAATTCCAGGCGCTACCCGGGCTGTCTCCTCCTTCCCCACGGACCGGGAAGGCATAGTGAATCAAATGCGGAAAGTTCGACAAGGTTCGAGTTCTATAGAACCTAAGATTTTCCGCTGTTCAATCATCTCTAGCTGACACGTCACAAACCAAATGATGAACTGATGGACCACTCACCCAGTCAGTGACTGAATCGGGACACCGCTCCAGTCGCTGATTGGCTGAGCAGCCAGTCCATCAGCCGGGACAGGCCTTTTCCATGATGACATCACAATGATGACAACACAATCACATCACAACAAAAAATGCCTTCTGGCTGGGGTCCCGAGGCCAGTCCTGCCACTCACTGTGGGCACAGGTAAGTCAGTACTTGTTATCAATTTCCCCCCAAATTTTATAATCTGATGAATTTTATAATCTGAGGGACTTCTCCTTTAAAAACAGGATCTCCTCTCCTGTTTGGGACATTCACCTATCAACCAGAGCAGTTACCATGAGCGTCTCTACAAAGAGAACACTACCACGATGAGTATATTTTTAAACAAGAATGATCCCCATTATGATCTGTTAAATTAAAAAAATTATCCAAGATTAAACTTTTTTTTTAGAAACTGCACCACTCTTGTCTTCAGTTTGCGTGTGGTATTGCAGCTCAGTTCCATTGAGGTTAAAGGAGCCAAGTTGTAACACCACTGGCAACCTGAGGACAGATGTGGCTTTTTTGTGTTTTTTTTTTTTTTTTTGTGTGTTTTTTTTCCCCACAACTCCTTTAAAGGCAACCTGTCACCATGAAAATGCTACCTAATCTATCTGCATCATATTATAGAGGAGAAGGAGCTGAGCGGATTGATATATATATCTTTATGGGAAAAGATTCAGTATACCAGTGTAATTTAATGATTGAAATCTCTGACGTTTCCATGCTAAAGAGTCCCGTCCATTAAGTGACACCGCCCACTGGACTCCTAAACCCGAAATGAGCAGGGATTTCAATCAACATGTTGCAAGTTATACAGAATCCTTTCCCACAAAGATATATATCAATCCGCTCAGCTCTTCCTTCTCTACAACATGATGGCGATAGATTAGATAGCATTGCCTTGGTGACAGGATCCCTTTAAATTAAACAGTGGTAGCCCAGCTTTGCTTTTTCATTCCCAGATCAACACTAAAGCTGTCAATATCTGAATCCTAAGGAAAGTTACTTAAATGGTCATCATTCTTTCCTCCAACAACTTTCCTCCTAACAACGTCTCCATGTATTGCCCACTAGATGTCTCCCTTTCCTGTCATCTTCTGTTCACTGCCTATCGTTAGAAGAATTATGTCTCTAGTAACATGGACACCAAGACAGAACACAGGAAGTTGGGGTGGGGCTTAGTTTGTGCTGCTTGCAGGAGAAGGGAAGAGAGCCTGGGCTGTGTGAATGAAATCTGAGCCTGTCTTCCTCCTCCACAGTAGTCACACTGTGATAGAAAGGTAAATCAAGGCTTCCTTCTCATTACTCTAGACAGCTTTCCCTTGTACTCCTACTACTGTACATGGTGCTGCCTCTTTAATGTAATATTCTCTCCTTCTCTCTTTAGCGCCATCATCATCATCAGTTCAGTGCTTTGTAACCCCTTCCTTGCTGTTTCTTTCACCGATCTGAAGGTTTAATGTAATCAAACCAGGTAGTTTTTTTAAAAATCTTTTGAAACTCCACATAGAATGCAAAACTTTTTTTTAAGTCTACAGATTATTCCCATCCGTTGGGCATTTTGTATTATTTTTGGCTTACATTACATTTCACTCAATCTCTATTGATATTTTTTATGTTGTTTCATTGAATTTTTTTAATTTTTTTATTTATTTATTTATTTTCTTTTTATGTCGGCCAGATACAATATATCACAGTTGTGTAGAGATGTAGCGGCGTAATCCTCAGCTGTAATATATAGACTACGCATCATGACAGGTGGATGAAGGGCACAGGCTACCAAAATGATTACACAGCATGGCTGCGCCCAGAAACCGCGAGCGCCAGACACATAAACAAACTGGAGAGCGGAACCGTAAGCGACAGAACCGAAATATCTCAATCCTGACAGCAGCCTAAATAAATGCACGCTGCTTCACAGCGCATAAAATAAGGCAGAACGCCGCCATTGTCTGCTTATCACAGATTTGTTACTCCAGGATGTTTTATCTTCCCGCTGCAAAAAAAAAATATTAGCATAATAGTCATTTGCTATGAAAACAAATTCAGGATTCGGAAATCAAAAATATTTGCAAAAAGAAATTTTAGCTTTTTAGTTACATTAGAACTTTATTGGAAGATAAAAGTAAAAAAAAAAATACAGGGGTACTCAAGAGAAAAAAGTTTTTAAATCAATTGGTGTTGTAAAGTTCAAAAAATATAAATATTATTTTAAATTTAAAAATCCCTAGTCCCTTCAAGTACTTATCAGCTGCTGTATGTCCTGCAGGAAGTGGTGTATTCTTTCCATTCTGACACAATGCTCTCTACTGCCACCTCTGTCCATGTCAAGAACTGTCCAGAGCAGGAGAGGTTTTCTATGGGGATTTGCTGCTGCTCTGGACAGTTCCTGACATTGACAGAGGTGGCAGCAGAGAGCACTGTGTCAGACTGGAGAGAATACACCACTTCCTGCAGAGTATACAGCAACTGATAAGTATGGGAAGACAGGAGATTTTTTAAAGAAGCAATTTACAAATCTACTTTCTGACATCATTTGATTTGAAAGTAAAAAAAATCGCTGGAGTATCCCTTTCAGGATAGAATATTGACTTACATGACTACCTATAGGTGTTGCCAGAGAGAGTTTTCTTCCTTCTGGAATCGAGCTAATTTATATAAATTTTCCCATGAAGCATTGCCCTGCAAGACTTTGAGAACCAGCATTCCACCAGAGCTTCTTACTAGAAACAACACAACAAACAGACCCAGCTTTTTCACCCACTATTACACAGATTACAGATGATCCCTGGGGGGCTGCAGTTTGAGGGGTTGTCCTAGGCAGAGAGCCCCTTTAATCTTTTTTTTTTTTTTTTTTTTTTAAGATTTCACATCTGTTCTTACAGGTTCTGGAAGTGTTTATGAGTTGTCACATCCAAATTTCGGGATAATTCTCATTACATTTAAAGGGAATCTGTTAGCTCCTGGACCTTACCTGCGGTGCTGACAGTGTGCTGCCACTGGCATTCCCCTAGTGAGCCTGGTGCCTTTTTTGGTAATTTTCCGTGCAGTGGATTGTGCACAATCCCAGGTCTCCTACTGTACTGAAGAGACAAAGAGGAGTTGTTTGTGCAAAACTCTGCCACACCTCACCACTCCTTCCATCTCCCTCCTCTTCATGAATAATCAATGCTGCCCGGACTCCTGCTCACTTAGCTGTCAGCCAGTGTCTCTGATTGCAGATCAGTCTTTACTTTATTTCATTTCAGGGGATTTGAACCAGAAAATGAATTGTCGACAGCTCTCAATACAGGTGAGTTATCCCCAGACCACAGCTCCAACACATTTGGGCTGAGAGATTCAACTGTATGTGAGTGTTTCTTTCAGCCTACAGAGGACTGATCTGCAATCAGAGACACTGTCTGACAGCTGAGTGGAGGAGGCCGGGCAGCATTGATTATTCATGAAGAGGAGGGAGGAGGAAGGAGTGGTGAGGTGTACTAGAGTGTGGCACAAACAACTCCTCTTTGACTCTTCATTACAGTAGGAGACGTGAGATTGTACATAAACCACTGCACAAAAAAATTACCAAAAGGCGCCATGCTCACTAGGGGACTGCCAGCTACAGCGCACTGTAAGCACCTCAGGTAGGGTCCAGGAGCTGACAAATTTACGCTCCATTGTTATGTTACACAGTGCAAAATCCCTACTAATGGGTTTGTAATCTGCTGGTCTCTACAGGATGAGATGTGAACTGCACCGGACGACACATAGGAGAAAAATATGTAAAATTAAAAACAAAACAAAAAAACGAACAGATGAAGAAAACACAATAGAAATGGTAGAAGGAAAGTTCTTCCTGAGAAAATGAACTAGGAATTCCTGAAATCGAAAGAAATGCAATGATCAATCACATTATCTATTACTGGGGTCTCCGATTAAAACTTACTTTTCTGTATCCATGTGTGCCCCCGGGGATCTCTAGATCAGCCCCCAGCTAATTGTTTTAATACAGCTGCAGAGAGGAGACAAGAATGTTTTAATTGGAAAACCCCTTTAAGACAGGATAGATAGATAGATAGATAGATAGATAGATAGATAGATAGATAGATAGATAGATAGGAGATAGGAGATAGATAGATAGATAGATAGGAGATAGATAGATAGATAGATAGATAGATAGATAGGAGATAGATAGATAGATAGATAGATAGGAGATAGGAGATAGATAGATAGATAGATAGATAGATAGATAGATAGATAGATAGATAGATAGGAGATAGATAGATAGATAGATAGATAGATAGATAGATAGATAAATAGGAGATAGATAGATAGATAGATAGATAGATAGATAGATAGATAGATAAATAGATAGGAGATAGATAGATAGATAGATAGATAGATAATAGATAGATAGGAGATAGATAGATAGATAGATAGATAGATAGATAGATAGGAGATAGATAGATAGATAGATAGATAAATAGATAGATAGATAGATAGATAGGAGATAGATAGATAGATAGATAGATAGATAGATAGGAGATAGATAGATAATAGATAGATAGATAGATAGATAGATAGGAGATAGATAGATAGATAGATAGATAGATAGATAGATAGATAGATAGGAGATAGATAGATAGATAGATAGATAAATAGATAGGAGATAGATAGATAGATAGATAATAGATAGATAGGAGATAGATAGATAGATAGATAGATAGATAGGAGATAGATAGATAGATAGATAGATAGATAGATAGATAGATAGGAGATAAATAGATAGATAGATAGATAGATAGATAGATAGATAGATAGATAGATAAGAGATACATAGATAGATATGTGGTGAGCCCCCGCTGTGCTATGGCGGAGGTACGGCCAGTCACTTGCCAGATGGTAGAGTGTGACGCCACTTCTTTGGTGGTTGGCTGAGATGTAACCGAACCCTAGGGTTCTGTGTCGTGACGCCAGTGCCAATTGGGCACACAGGTATGATGGCACACCTGCTTTTATTTTGGAGGGCCGGATACACCTTGTTCCCCTGTGGTCAGTGACCTGCCGGGCTGCTGAGGGGTCCCTTGGGCTGTTATCACGGTGGGCCGGAGTGGTGTAGTGACCCTACCGGACTATTGGTACTACCATCCACAGAAAGGGGAAATGTCCCAAGGAGTGTGTAACATTCAGTGTGAATTGGAGCCCACATAAATAATATAACGTGACAGTTAAGATGGTTCATAAAGCAGGAGTCTGACTCACTGTTTGCTGTCTTCGTATTTCTTTTATTTTCTTTCTTAATTCATGTCCATAGTAAGGCTGAGGAGGCTTAGAGGTGTGCATCCACGGAGCTGGCGTGGGTCCCGTCTGCCGCGCAAGTGTGTGTATACTGTGTTGGTGCAGGAAGAAGAATCACAGAGTCTCTTTACCACAAATAATCTCTTGTTTACTCTGAAAGTACTTGTGTGCAGCAGAACATACAGCCGTGTCTTGACAGGATACGTTACACTGGATAATACACTCGGTACTACACTTGATAATACAGGATCCAGATCTGTGATAGGAGTATAGCGAGGAGTGCAGTCATGCTGACTGGGCTGCGTGTTAAGAGATACGTAGAAGAATCAGAGGAGCAGAGAGGAGGATATCGTGAGATTCCAACCCAAGTAGCTCTGTGCTCTGCCAGGATGTTGGAATATGAGGTGGAGAGATAAGAATACTTGAGAGAGAATACTTGTGCCCGTGCATCGAGCTTGGTCGGAATGAACCAACTGTTGCCCTACCAGTGTCGGGTGACCCGTCCTAGAGGGTGAAACAAGCCCCATACCCTGTTACCTGGGATGAGCGGAATGCTGAGGGTTCTCTGCTGACAACCGTGCTGCGAGATAGAGTTCATAGGCTTCTAGCAACTTTGCTCTATCTGGATCAGTTCCTAGCTTTTTGCTGTCGTGGATACTGTTCTGCACTGTGACTCTCCTAGTTCACGGCATGGGTTGAGATAAATTCTGACGTGTCCTCTCCTGTGAGGGGTTTAATACTGGTTTAGTTGATTTGCCATAAGCAATAATACCTTTATTTCCCCAAAAGTTTAAAACTTAACTTTTATTATTGTAATTCTTTAAGATATGATTCAATGTGCTTCTGTGTTAGTGTATATACAGTGCTCCTTATTAAAATAGGTGTACCTTCAGAGATATTGTTTTTGCCAGTATTATAGCTGGTCTATGATACGGAGTGAGCTGTATTTAGATGTGGTACAGATTGTATCTCAGCTGGGCCTGGAGGTCCCCCGCTGTCAGTGGTCGCTTAGGTTTTATGATGCCTAATGATCTGATGTGTACGGGCTCTCCCTGTGCGGGACTATACCCCGTCTGACTCTTACATAGAGTCCGCTATCTAATGCCGATGACTATGCCATGATCAGTGGTTGCTCAGTGCTCAGTTGGGTTATTTAAAGGTACACCTAGTCTAAAAGTGCCTTGCCTTATCTGACTAGTTTCGTCAGTCGCGCTGACGTTTTCAAAGATTTTTTGGCAAGGGGTTTAATACTGCACAGTGCCAAGTAAGGTTACTTGAAGAGAAACTGTTAGGTGCATCCTAGCCCTACAGAGTCTAGTGACCAAAGACCTTTACATTTCCTCTACCCACGTGACTTCCTATCTCCAGCTCCTTGTAAGGTGTGCTGTGAATGGGTGAAGAGTGTATAAAGAAGAAGTAAAGTAAGAGATGATAGGACGGAAGAAAGTACTCCCATAGGTTCACAGATCCATGTGACACACAAATAAACAATAACCCTTAACATACTTTAGCCGTGCAACAACTGAGTACACATACCTATAATAGCGACATCTAGTGGCGAAACTTTATCACTACTACATCACCACTTACAATAAGTACAGGCTTTTGCGAAGGGTGTAACCTATAGCAACACCCATGGTGGGACACCACAGATAGATAATAGATAGATAGGAGATAGATAGATAGATAGATAGAAGATAGATAGATAATAGATAGAGTAGATAGATAGATAGATAGATAGTCCTTATAATGTATCTTTTTTATTTTATTCCAGCAGCCCCAGCTATAACTATACACAGTGTGGGACTGGGGTACCTGGTGCCCACCAGAGGAAATGATCCTGGGGGCCCACCGATAAGGAACCAGTGAGAAAAGACATGTCAGTGAGTGTTAGTGAAGGTTCTAAAGCTGGGGGCCCACCGGAGGATCCTCAGGTCCCTTAGTGGGCCAGTCTGACACTGACTATACCTGACTCCTCCTATATACTCCCCCACCTATATACTTCCATTTCTGGTATGACTATGAGGAGCTGTGTGTAAGTGCCGTTGTGGCCTCTGTGCCCCTCAGGTGTTGGAGCGGGTGGAGCTGGTTTCCTCTATGACCCCCATCTGTAATGCACTAGGTTTACCTGCAGTCCTATGGAAATCCACAGAGGAATCATCTTGATATCAATATGTGTTCAGCCGTTACCTCGGCTCTGCTACATCTGTACAGGACCATAAAGCCCGCCGCAGCTTTCATCCAGCATGGTGACCTGCACGCCCAGCAAAGTTCAGGAGAAGAATTCCGACCGTCTCTTTTTACAAATGGGATTTTATTTGGCGCTGACCTCTCGGTCTCTCGCTTTTATGTACAAATGAGAAACCGGGAATCTCACCAGGCCGGCGGTTCTGCTCTTTCTTGTTACACGAGGATATTTCAAGATTCTTTTCAGATGATTTCTGCTCTGATGCCCTTTTAATCTGTGAGCAATGTTCATCCATCCTGTCTGGAAATGGCATCTCCTCCGTCCCCCACATCTATCTGCTCGCCTGAACACTGGGCTCGGATGTCTGTGTCAGGAAGCCCAGCTAATAAGAGATGGAAAGAATCCTGTGCCAGCCAATCTAGTATTACTGCCATACAATGCTGAAATCCCAAACAGTGCCATATATCTTATATAATACCACCAAACAGTGCCATACATCTCTCATATAATACTATCACACAGTGTCATACATCTCTCATATAATACTATCACACAGTGCCATACATCTCTTATATAATACCACCAGACAGTGCCATACATCTCTCATATAATACCACCACACAGTGCCATATATCTCATATAATACTATCACACAGTGCCATTCATCTCTCATATATTACTATCGCACAGTGCCATACATCTCTCATATATTACTATCGCACAGTACCATACATCTCTCATATATTACTATCGCACAGTGCCATATATCTCATATAATACCACCAAACAGTGCAATGATACATCTCTCATATAATACTATCACACAGTGTCATACATCTCTCATATAATACTATCACACAGTGCCATATATCTCATGTAATACCACCAAACAGTGTCATACATCTCTCATATAATACTATCACACAGTGCCATATATCTCATATAATACCACCAAACAGTGCCATACATCTCTCATATAATACCACCAAACAGTGCCATACATCTCTCATATAATACCACCAAACAGTGCCATACATATCTCATATAATACCACCAGTGTTAAACATCTCATACAATACCACCAGACAGTGCTGTACATTTCATATAATACCACCAAACAGTACCATACATCTCTCATATAATACCACCAAACAGTGCCATACATCTCTCATATAATACCACCAAACAGTGCCATACATATCTCATATAATACCACCAGTGTTAAACATCTCATACAATACCACCAGACAGTGCTGTACATTTCATATAATACCACCAAACAGTGCCATACATCTCTCATATAATACCACCAAACAGTGCCATACATCTCTCATATAATACCACCAAACAGTGCCATACATCTCTCATATAATACCACCAAACAGTGCCATACATATCTCATATAATACCACCAGTGTTAAACATCTCATACAATACCACCAGACAGTGCTGTACATTTCATATAATACCACCAAACAGTACCATACATCTCTCATATAATACCACCAAACAGTGCCATACATCTCTCATATAATACCACCAAACAGTGCCATACATATCTCATATAATACCACCAGTGTTAAACATCTCATACAATACCACCAGACAGTGCTGTACATTTCATATAATACCACCAAACAGTACCATACATCTCTCATATAATACCACCAAACAGTGCCATACATCTCTCATATAATACCACCAAACAGTGCCATACATCTCTCATATAATACCACCAAACAGTGCCATACATATCTCATATAATACCACCAGTGTTAAACATCTCATACAATACCACCAGACAGTGCTGTACATTTCATATAATACCACCAAACAGTACCATACATCTCTCATATAATACCACCAAACAGTGCCATACATCTCTCATAAAATGTCACCAAACAGCGCCATACATTTATCATATAATACTACACGGAAACTGGAGAGAATGGAACGTCTGCACATCCCATCTATGGCTGATACTAATGCCGCTTGGCCTATATTAAAAATCAACACCAGAGGACCTGCACATTGGTACACGGGGCAATATGGCTTGATCAATTCATATACAGACACTCTGGTGTTGATTTTTAATATAGGCCTAGCGGCATTAGTATCAGCCATAGATGGGATGTGCAGCCGTTCCTTTCTCTCCAGTCCGTGTCATATAATACTACCACACACTGCCATACATTTATCATATAATACCACTAAACAGTGCTATACATTTATTATATAATACTACCACACAGTGCCATACATCTCTTAAATAATATCGCCACACAGCTCTTTGTCTAGGTTACCGAGCACCACTCTGCTCTAAAAGCAGTGGTCTGGCCGGTGTACTGTATAGATAGGTATAGTGTACAATATTATATGTATATATTATACAATGTATATACTATACACATAGGGGGTGATTTATCAAACATGGTGTAAAGTGAACCTGGCCCAGTTGCCCCTAGCAACCAATCAGATTCCACCTTTCATTTTCCAAAGAGTCTGTGAGGAATGAAAGGTGGAATCTGATTGGTTGCTAGGGGTAACTGAGCCAGTTTCGCTTCACACCGGTATGATAAATCTCCCCCAATAATCTCTATATTATGTGAGTGAGTTATCAAACTGGTGTAAAGTAGAATTGTCTTAGTTGCCCCTAGCAACCAATCAGATTCCACCTTTCATTTTCCAAAGACTCTGTGGGGAATGAAAGGTGGAATCTGATTGGTTGCTAGGGGCAACTAAGACAATTCTACTTTTCTCCAGTTTGATAAATCATCCCCTATATCTATATGTACATCAGCCAGATCACTACTTTTAGAGCAGAGTGCTGGTCGGTAACCTAGACAACGAGCTGTCAATATGAGGAGGTAAAGAGCAGTATATCAGGATAAGGAGAAAAAGTTGCTCAATGATTGTATTTTCAGAAATAGTTAATGCTACGTTTACACGGAGCGATTATTCGCCCAATCGATCGTTTAACGATTTTGAAGCAACGATTTGGTTTTTATAACGATCAGCGTTTAGACGAATAAATCGTTTGAAAATTTGTACGAAAAATCGTTATTGTGATCGTTTTTAAAGTCGCTTAACCCCATCTTTTACATAGAGTAAATCGGTGGAAGACTGTTTACACGAAGCGAACGACGAACAACGATTTAAAAACATGTTGAAAGTTTAAAATGAACGATTTCTCGCTGGTCGTTTGATCGTTTGCTGTGTTTACACGGTACGATTATCGCTCAAATGCGATCGTTTATGCGAAAATTCTAACAATAATCGCTCCATGTAAACGCAGCATTACTTGATGAGCCCTAGGAGTATACCTATATTAGCTGAGACGGGAGTTCCCCTTTAACAATAAAGCTGGTGCCATGGACCTCCGCCCATCACCTGTACCATAGATAGGAGGCGCCGGCGCTGCGGCTCAGCTGGCTCACTAATTACTGTATAAGTGCTGCCCTGGTCACATGACTCCGCACATAATGAATTGGCTGTTAGCAGCGGCGGCGGTGGTGCTGGGGCCGGGGGCTCCGGGTCACTGGGATTTTACTCAATTTGGGTAATTAACAATGTGCATAAGTAAGTGGGGGCAGCGCATGTGTAATAGCACCTCTGGCTGCCATATACTTAACACACAAGAGGAGACGCAGAAGGATCGGGGCAGAGCGGATGGCAAACCAGTCAATGACTAAGCAAGACGTGTCCTTAAAGGAGACAAGTGCAGCTCTCAGCACTGGAGGACCCCGGGGAGGACTAGCATACAATGCCAATTCACTATTTATAATCCTGATGTTATCTGATGTGGCTGACAGGAGGAGCAGTATATAGGTGGTGGTGGGGGGGGGGGGGTCATGTACAGCTGTAGCCGGGGCCGCTAGAGTAGGAAAAAAAACAGATACCTTATTAGAACATTCTGGGAAAACAAGGGGGGGGGGAGTTAGTTGTATCACCCACAAAAAACATCTATGCTTTGGAGGACTATGTAATACTTTATTTAACCTGTAGGGGAGCTGTGGGGAGGCTAAACACTTGCTACTAGGTGTTTATTTGCAGTTTAAGGCTGGGTTCACACTACGTATATTTCAGTCAGTATATTTCAGTCAGTATTGCAACCAAAACCAGGAGTGGATTAAAAACACAGAAAGGATCTGTTCACACAATGGTGAAATTGAGTGGATGGCCGCCATATGAAAGTAAATAACGGCCATTATTTCAATATAACAGCCGTTGTTCTAAAATAACAGCAAATATTTGCCATTAAAAGGCGGCCATCCACTCAATTACACCATTGTGTGAACATAGCCTTTCTGTGTTTTTAATCCACTTCTGGTTTTGGTTGCAATACTGACTGAAATATACTGACTGAAATGAGCTTATCATTGGGGAACCCTTTCACCAAATACTGATTGTCCACAGCATCTATCTCCTATCTATCTATCTCCTATCTATCTCCTATCTATCTGTCTATCTATCTTCTATCTATCTATCTATCTATCATCTATCTCCTATCTATCTCCTATCTATCCTCTATCTATCTCCTATCTATCTATCTATCTATCTATCTATCTATCTATCTATCTATCTATCTATCTATCTATCTCCTATCTATCTATCTCCTATCTATCTATCTATCTCCTATCTATCTATCTATCTATCTATCTATCTATCTATCTATCTATCTCCTATCTATCTATCTATCTATCTATCTATCTATCTATCTATCTATCTATCTCCTATCTATCTCCTATCTATCCTCTATCTATCTATCTTCTGTCTATCTATCTATCTCCTATCTATCTATCTATCTATCTATCTATCTATCTATCTCCTATCTATCTATCTATCTATCTATCTATCTATCTATCTCCTATCTATCTATCTATCTATCTTCTATCTATCTATCTCATATCTATTATCTATCTCCTATCTATCTATCTATCTATCTATCTATCTATCTATCTATCTATCTATCTATCTCCTATCTATCTATTATCTATCTATCTATCTATCTATCTCCTATCTATCTATCTATCTATCTATCTATCTATCTATCTATCTATCTATCTATCTCTCTCCTATCTATCTATTATCTATCTATCTATCTATCTATCTATCTATCTATCTCTCTCCTATCTATCTATTATCTATCTATCTATCTATCTATCTATCTATCTATCTATCTATCTATCTATATCATCTATCTATCTATCTATCTATCTATCTCCTATCTATCTATCTATCTATCTATCTATCATCTATCTATCTATCTATCTATCTATCTATCTATCTATCTATCTCTCTCCTATCTATTATCTATCTATCTATCTATCTCCTATCTATCTATCTCCTATCTATCCATCTATCTCCTATCTATCTATCTATCTATCTATCTATCTATCTATCTATCTATCTCCTATCTATCTATCTATCTATCTATCTATCTATCTATCTATCTCCTATCTATCTATCTATCTATCTATCTATCTATCTATCTATCTCTTATCTATAATCTATCTATCTATCTATCTATCTATCTATCTATCTATCTATCTATCTCCTATCTATCTCCTATCTATCTATCTATCTATCTATCTATCTATCTATCTATCTATCTATCTACCTACCTATCTCCTATCTATCTCCTATCTATCTCCTATCTATCTATCTATCTATCTATCTATTTATCTATCTATCCATCTATCTCCTATCTATCTATCTATCTATCTATCTATCTCCTATCTATCTATCTATCTATCTATCTTCTATCTATCTATCTATCTATCTATCTATCTATCTATCTATCTATCTCTTATCTTTAATCTATCTATCTATCTATCTTCTATCTATCTATCTATCTATCTATCTATCTATCTATCTCCTATCTATCTATCTATGTATCTATCTATCTATCTATCTCCTATCTTCTAGAACTGTCTCCTATATAAGTATTAGATAACCATGTTGTCTGAGTGCTCTATATGGTGGTGTTATTTAGGATGTTTGGGTAATGGATGGCATTGCTGTGTGACTATATAGCGGTATTATCTTATACCCTCTTGTATTACAGTTACCCCCATCTATCTTTATTCATGTGACTGTGTGCTGGCGGACACCAGATGCTTCCCCCCGGTCCCCACTATGGATGGATCTCTGTGGATCTCAGCCTATAATCTGGTGGCCGCTGCTTGTGTTTCCGCAGCTGAGGACCAGTAATCCACACTTGCTTATCTCTCTTAATCACAGGCGCACAATGCTGGGGCTTCCTGAGCCTTTAATTCCCTCTTAAATGCGTAAGAGAGTGGAAAGTAAATACAAAGGCAGAGCGGCCGCCACCACCGCCGCTAATTTCTCCTGATGTCAGAATATTTTTGCCGGGCAGTGCCAGCCAGTTATTTGATCAAGGCCGCTCCTAATCTAATGCATGAGAATAGGCCGGATCCGGGGCAGGTTCTGCACAATGGGGGGCGCCTCCAGAGACATCCTGCTGCCAAAAAACAGACACACTCATTTCTGGAAGGAAGGCGAATGTTGTCAATGGCAACCGAAGAGATGTAGCACAGGCGAGACTGTCATTGTTTCAAGTCAAATGAAGTGATAAGCAATATTTGTTTTTTTTTTTTCGTTTTTTTATTTTGTTTTTGAATTTTAGTTTAAAATTGAATTCGAATTTTAGGATTGTAATTTGCTTCTGTCTCTTGTGCGCTGGTCTCTGCCTCTCGCACATAGTCTGTGAGGATGTCAATCTTAAGTCACATGGAATAGAAATGAGTAAATTTCACAAATTAAGATCTAAATATAAATATAATTCGAAAATTAATATGACTATATTAAAATATATTAAACATTAAAATTGAAAGGGAAACTCCGGTAAAAATCTTTTTCTTTCAAATCAACTGGTTTCAGAACGTTATATAAATTTGTTATTTACTTCCATTTAAAAATCTTCCTTCCCATTCTCAACATATGTATAGCATTACAGCTGCTGTATGTCCTGCAGGAAGTGGTGTATTATCTCCAGTCTGACACAGCGCTCTCTGCTGCCATCTCTGTCCATGTCAGGAACTGTCCAGGGCAGGAGAGGTTTTCTATGGGGATTTGCTGCTGCTCTGAACAGTTCCTGACATGGACAGAGGGGGCAGCAGAGAGCACTATCTCAGACTGGAGAGAATACACCACTTCCTGCAGGACATACAGCAGCTATAATACTATACATATGCTAAGTATGGAAAGTAAGATTTTTAAATAGAAGTTAATTACAAATTTATATAACATTTTGAAACCAGTTGATTTGGGGGAAAAAAAAGACTTACGATTGACATTCTCATAGACTGCAGGACATACAGCAGCTGATAAGTATGGGGAAACTTTTTTTTAAATAGAAGTAAATTACAAATGTATATAACTTTCTGAAACCAGTTGATTTGAAAGAAAGAGATTTTCACAGGAGTTTCCCTTTAAATTTTTAATTTATTTTAATATATTCAAATAAATTTTCGGATTCTATTTAGATTTAGATCTTAATTTGCATTAGGAATTAGCCCCATAGTCCTAAAAATCTATGATACTCTGAGCTCTCCTAGAACTTGATCCTAACCCTTCTTATGATCGCTAAAATGCTTGTCATGTTTAGTTCATGGACTAAAGGGGAAGGGGCATATTATGAACTCTTTATCTTGAGGTCCTCGTAGTCCCAGTCATCACTATAGACAACAAGATGTAGAAGGAGTTTAGTGATAACACAACCAACTCCCATTGACCTCACCAACACCAATGATTATAAACCACCAGTTAATCGTATGATTTGTCTCCTATAAATATACATGAGACGTCCATCGATGGTAACGACAGCATCACCCATACCCCTGGTGCAATATATGATGCATATGCTGCTGACTGTGTGAAACACGTCGGGACTTTATAAGACCCCTGAGGATGGAGGCCTGAGGCTAATGCACTTCTCTGCCCTCCTCGGATCCCGCACCTGGGTCTTGTGCTGAAAGCCTTCACCAGGCAACGGCCATCAATAAATTGACACGACGCCGGTCCCTGAAAGCTCATCAGCCAGTTCTGCTTAATGGGAAATTCATTATAAAATAATTATATACTGGTTAATATAAGCATCCGAGGAGCGGCGGGGGGATTATCCGGGACGGGGAGCGAGTAAGCAGGCTTTGATGTCTTACATGATAGATAAGGGTGAGGTTTGTCCTGTTATTCACCCCAAACATCTGAAGAGGGGGAAGAAGTTAGAGAGAAGTCAGTCGCAGATTTTTGGAAGTATCGGCCATAGGACTAAAGGGGTAAAGATTCTCATTGAGGAGATCACCATGTGGAGTCCTATAAGCCATGCAATGTCTATTGGGAAAAATATGCAAAGTAGGGGGAAGAATTACTCCCTAGTGCCACCTAAAGGAGGTAGCGATCCTGCAAGTCCAAACTGTAGTCCTATAGGCCATGCAATGTCCCCTGGGAGCAATATGCAAAGCAGCTCTTATGGAAAAGGTAGAAAGTTTGCTCTCTGCTGCCACCTAAAGGAGGTAGTGCCCCTGCACATTCATGCTCAACCCTTTTAAAGAGCCTTGAAATTGTGTGTACAGCCATCACAATGCAGCTATATGTGGATGTCACATACTCTGCACTGATAGAGGGTGGAGCTTATGACAATGGTCTCTATGGAATCACAGCCCAATGCATCATGGAGTTAAAGGGGAATTCCAGGAAAATAAAATTGTTTATATAAACTGGTGTAAGAAAGGTATAGATATGCTATTTATTTCTATTTAAAAATCTCAATTACTTATCAGCTGCTGTATGACCTGCAGGAAGTGGTGTATTCTTTCCAGTCTGACACAGCGCTCTCTGCTGCCACCTCTGTCCATGTCAGGAACTGTCCAGGGCAGGAGAGGTTTTATATGGGGATTGTGATGTGTGATGTTTGATATGTTTTAGACTCCATGTTGCTTCACTACTTTCCAATAATAGTTTATTAGTCCTGCACATCTGCTTGGAGGAATTTTAGCCCAGTCCTTCATAATCAACAGCTTCAACTCTGCTATGTCAGTAGCTTCCTCTAGAGATGAGCACAGCTGGAGCATGCTCGAGTTGCATCATTCGGCATTTGAATACCAGTGGCTGAAGAAGTTGGATGCAGACCAAGGGATTCCTGGAAAACATGGATACTGCCTATGGCCTATGACTGTATCCATGTTTTCCAGGACTCCCTAGGGCTGCATCCAACTACTTCAGCCACCGGTAGTCAAATGCTGAATGATCCAACTTGAGCATGCTCCAACTGTGCTCATCTCTAGTTTCTTTCCATGAACTGTGCACTTAGGGTCCTTCCATAACATTCCTATTAGATTATGGTCAAGACTTGTGACTTAAAACTTTATAACTTTTTCTTCTTTTAATCACTCAGCCTAACAGGTCCAAAATCTCTACCTTGGTTAGACTTGTCCACAAAACATTGCTCCAATATCCTTGTCAGTTGCTCTTTAGCTAACTATAAATAGGCAGCAATGTCCTTTTTGGTGTAACAAGCAGACAGGCAGCAATGTCCTTTTTGGTGTAACAGGCAGCAATGTCCTTTTTGGAGTAACAAGCAGACAGGCAGCAATGTTCTTTTAGGAGAGACTTGAAAACAGGCAGCAATGTTCTTTTTGCACAGACTGGGAGACAGGCAACAATGTTCCTTTTTGGAGTAACAGGCAGAAATGTTCTTTTTGGAGTAACAGTCAGCAATAATCTTTTTGGAGTTACAGACAGACAGGCAGCAATGTTCTTTTTACAGTAACAGACGGGCAACAATGTTCTTTTTGGAGAGACTGGGAGACAGGCAGCAATGTTCTTTTTGGACACACTGGGAGACAGGCAGCAATGTTCTTTTTGCACAGACTGGGAGACAGGCAGCAATGTCTTTTTTGGAGTAACAGTCAGCAATAATCTTTTTGGAGTTACAGACAGACAGGCAGCAATGTTTTACAATAACAGACAGGCAGCAATGTCCTTTTTGGAGATCTGTGGCATTCTGCTTACAGTCCTGTTATTCCACCATTGTTTCAGTGTCTTCCTGATGGTAAATTCATGAACAATAACACAAGCTAATGCTAGAAAAACCTTCTGTTGCTTAGAGGTTACCTTGGGATCCTTTGTGAGCTCTCACACCGTTATACGTCTTGCTGTTGACATGATCTTTGTCGGTCTACCACTGGTCTTTAATTTCCTCCATTTCCATTTGTCCACAGTCTGTCTGACTGTATATTGTATTTAGAGATGGTTTTATAACTTCTTCCACCAACAACTTTTCTACTCCTTACGGCCATGATGCACGTCCGCGAACATGTTGTGTAGATTAGACCTTTTTCTTAAAATAAAAAAGGTCGCCTGCTCACATCTGATTGTCCTCCCATTGAAAACACCTGACTGTAGTATCACCTACAAATTACCTGCTAAGCCTGAAGGTTCACATACAGATATGTGATACTGGATACATTTCCTCAATATATGCTCTAATAAATGACTGATTCTAATAGTTTAGCCTTGTTTGTTGGATCAATTTGATTCTTTATCTGCTTTATGAATAGCATCTCCACTTAACATCTTCTGCACAGGAACAGTAAGCAGTTGTATACAGTGTATTGCTGCTTACTGTAGAGCAGCATGGCTTCTGTCAAAATGATAGGAGTCCCTGCTTCTCCTTGTAGTTTCTATTGCTCCCTATACTAGGTCACCTGCTTGACTGAGCAGCAAGTATCAGAATTTTAGTGGAGGTGTATTCATATAATTTTCCTCTGGGTGGTAAGCATTTACTATCCTCAGCACTCTGCACCTGACCCAATAAATGTAAACTAAGCAGCAGGAATCAATGACTAAGATTTACTATTGCAACTGTGCCAGAATTCTTACATGTTTTACATGACTCATGCCACCATTATTATAAATTTTAGGAATTTTGTTTTATGTAAGAGGAGTGACCAATGAAAAGAGGGTGTGGCTTCTTTTAAAACACACTTAACCTACATGAGCCAAAAATGCACCAAAACGTTGCCTCACGATTCTAGTTTGAAGACCGCTCTACACCAGACAGTCCTCAGATATGCCAGACATCTCATCCAGCATGATATACCTTGAGAAACCCGGTTTGAAGTCTGTTCACTTTTAGTAAATCTGTATTTTACAGGGGCAGGGACACCTATCTTTTACAACAGTTCCTGCTTCTCAAAATTAGTCACAACTTTTTTTTTTTTTGGAATTTGGAATAAACTTGATTTGATCCAAACTGATTTGTCTACCTTAAGGGTAGATTCACAACTACTGAGTATTGTAGCGGATTTCACAGTGAAACTCGCAGCATAAAATCTGCTGCGATACTTGGTATCATTTTAGCCTAGGGCCTTATATTCTCGCAGTGTGGAGAAAATGTAGTGACAGCCGTGTTTAACTACTTAGCTGCCGTGGCATTAAAAAAATAAACAGCCCATGCTCCCCCAGCGCACTCACTGACAGCCCGCTTAGCCAATCACTGGCGGCCGCAGGACAGAGCACTGATTGGCTGAGAAGGTTGTCAGTGAGCCAGAACCCAAAGACTTAAGGTGCGTTTACACAGAGAGATTTATCTGACAGATTTAAGAAGCCAAAGCCAGGAATGGATTTGGAAAGAGGAGATATCTCAATCTTTCCTTTATGACCTGTTCCCTGTTCATAGTCTGTTCCTGGCATTGGCTTCAAAAATCTGTCAGATAAATCTCTCTGTGTAAACACACTATTAAAGTGTCACTGTCATTATAACTTTCAAAATCTAAATCAACAGTAGATGGGAAATAAAGCAAGTTTGCAATATACATTTATAATTTTTTTTGTTTTCATGTTGTAAAACAAAGCTGAACTTAACAGAAATCCAGGTCAAGTATCCTGAAGCAGCTATATAACAGCTCTACTTACTATATCCAGGTCCAGTCTCCTGAAGGCAGCTATATAACAGCTATACTTACTATATCCAGGTCCAGTCTCCTGAAGGCAGCTATATAACAGCTATACTTACTGTATACAGGTCCAGTCTCCTGAAGGCTGCTATATAACAGCTATAATTACTGTATACAGGTCCAGTCTCCTGAAGGCAGCTATATAACAGCTATACCCACTGTATCCAGGTCCAGTCTCCTGAAGGCAGCTATATAACAGCTATACTTACTATATCCAGGTCCAGTCTCCTAAAGGCAGCTATATAACAGCTATACTTACTGCATCCAGGTCCAGTCTCCAGAAGGCTGCTGTATAACAGCTATACTTACTGTATATGGGTCCAGTCTCCTGAAGGCAGCTATATAACAGCTATACTTACTGTATCCAGGTCCAGTCTCCTGAAGGCAGCTATATAACAGCTATACTTACTGTATCCAGGTCCAGTCTCCTGAAGGCTGATATATAACAGCTATACTTACTGTATCCAGGTCCAGTCTTCTGAAGCAGCTATATAACAGCTATACTTACTGTATCCAGGTCCAGTCTCCTGAAGGCGGCTATATAAGAGTGATACTCACTGTATCCAGGTCCAGTCTCCTGAAGGCAGCTATATAACAGCTATACTTACTATATCCAGGTCCAGTCTCCTGAAGGCAGCTATATAACAGCTATACTTACTGTATCCAGGTCCAGTCTCCTGAAGGCTGCTATATAACAGCTATACTTACTGTATCCAGGTCCATTCTCCTGAAGGCAGCTATATAACAGCTATACTTACTGTATCCAGGTCCAGTCTCCTGAAGGCTGCTATATAACAGCTATACTTACTGTATCCAGGTCCAGTCTCCTGAAGGCTGCTATATAACAGCTATACTTACTGTATTCAGGTCCAGTCTCCTGAAGGCAGCTATATAACTGCTATACTTACTGTATCCAGCTCCAGTCTCCTGAAGGCAGCTATATAACAGCTATACTTACTATATCCAGGTCCAGTCTCCTGAAGGCAGCTATATAACAGCTATACTTACTGTATCCAGGTCCATTCTCCTGAAGGCAGCTATATAACAGCTATACTTACTGTATCCAGGTCCAGTCTCCTGAAGGCAGCTATATAACAGCTATACTTACTGTATCCAGGTCCAGTCTCCTGAAGGCAGCTATATAACAGCTATACTTACTGTATCCAGGTCCAGTCAGTTATTATTATTATTATTATTATTGTTGTTATTATTTTCTTGTGCTATTATGTTACTATTATTACAATGCTGATTGTTTATGTTATTTTGTATTTAGTGTATTTGTATTCATGTATTTTATTGTTGTTGTTCTTCTATTATTATTACTATTATTATTTTTATAGTTGTTGTTATTATTATTCTCATGTGGTATTATGTTACCATTATTACAATGAGGATTGTTTATGTTATTTTTTATTAATCTGTTTGTATTTATGCATTCTATTGTTTGTTTGTATTATTAATAATAATAATAATAATTATTATTATTATTATTGATACATCCTCTTGGCGATAACTTCCTGTCACCCGGTGACTGCACATTCCTTGCCCATCTGTATAATGACATGACATGACTTAATCCGTGGCCCCCAGTGCTGCTCTGCTCATGCAGCTTCCAGTGATTCCATTTCCAGCATTGTTTTACTGGAGAGGCATCTGGGCTCCCGCAGTCAGATGGAAGTCAGGTTGCTCGCTTGCTTGTGTTGTTTCTTCCACCCTCTCTCAGAATTTCCTCTCTTTTTTCTCTTTCCTTTTCTCCAGCTGGTATAATTTATTCCTGCAACCTCCCAGACCAAGATAACCTGTTCAGTCAGCTGGAGCCCCCTGCGGACAGCTGTCTCCCTTTTAGCTGATGGAAAACTGCCACTAGCCAGTGAATGGAAGGAGGATGTAGCAGAGCCTGACAATCCCCACAGAAGCCTCAGCATCAGCACTAGCTCTATGCTGCTCTATTGTTCCTTGGTGTTAAATGGTTTTTTCCTGCACAATAGCTGGAGAGGGCTCGCTGCTCCCCGGGCTGACACAATAAAGGACAACTGAGGGCGAAACACATCTCAAGTGGAGCTCTCCCCATTGTGTTCCAGCCGCACATCCGCCTTTTCCGAAAGGCAATGGGTCTGCCGGGGAGATGCTCCTCACCCTTCCCTAATTCCCGCTGTGGAGTGATTGTGCTTATCCTGCTGGTGGCTTTATGGCGAGCGGATTCCCAGAGCGAGCACGACAGCAAAAGTATATATGTATGGAAGACAGGTGAGTCCATCCCCGAGCCGGGTCTTATTGTGTCTTCTCTACATGTGGAGGTCTGGCTGGGGGTTACGCGGCGGATGGTGGGTCATATAGGATGACCTGGCGGGGAAGGAAGGGGAAGTTTTTTTATCAATGGAATTGGTTGAATCTTACACCTATCTATCTCCTATCTATCTATCTATCTATCTATCTATCTATCTATCTATCTATCTCCTATCTATCTATCTTATATCACTTCCCTTCTATCCATCAATTCAATCAACTATGTACCTGTGTTGTGTCTGCCTGCGACATGTCATACGTCCATGTCATATATATCCATTTATCTGTATTCTATCTATAAACCTGTGCCATGTATCTCTTATTCTATCTATCTATCTATCTATCTATCTATCTATCTATCTATCTATCTATCTGTTATATCACCTACCTTCTGTCTGTCTATTCAACTCTGTACCTGTGTTGTCTTTCTGAGATCTACCGTTTATGTATTCTATCTATATACCTGTGCCATCTATCTATCTATCTATCTATCTATCTATCTATCTATCTATCTATCATCCATCATCCATCCGGTCAGTCTACTCCACCCTTCTATACGCTACTGTTTGTATGGTCCACGTGCATTGTCTATAGGGGTACTAGGTGTTTCGGGGTGACTATGATAGGACTGCTGGTTATTGCTCTATATTATACTATGATGCACTTTGTGTCGACTTCAGTCCTGGACCCCGATGGTCACTATAGCCGCAGAATGAAACTTTCCGTCTGTCCTGATTTCCTCTGTGACCGCAGTGACAAGTTTGCATTTCTCGGTGACATCCATCCATCCTGGAGATCATTCCACAGTGTGACAGACACAAGAGTAGGCAGACGCCCGGTCCCCAGGCCTGGCATTGTGCACAGAGATGTTTTACAGTGGTCGTGTGCTTGTAATCCAATGACCATTATTGTAGGCTTGATTGGCTTTGTATAAGAGAGGTTCATGGAGCGTGCGATGGATCATAGTGGGTGGCACTGCCATGGGTCAGACTCCAAATCACAAAAACCATGCCTAGTCATTGCAATCATAATACTGGTTAATGGACTGTATTATAGTGTGTGATATATCAGGTAGGGATAACATACTGTAGGTTAGAATACAAGCCAACTTCCTTTGGCATGGTGCCGCGTGGGCAGATCCACTTACAATGACACAGATACTCTACATTTATCCAGATGTTCAATGAAAAGATTAAAAGGGGGGGGGGGGAGGAGGAGGGTGTGAATCCAACCCAAGGGCACAACAGCTCCCTGCCCTCCTGATGCCAGGGCAAGTGTGGTACTGGGCCATCCTTTGTGTCATGTGGGTTGAGGAGGGGACGAGGGGGACGTGTTTTCATTGGTTTCAATAGACGCTTAATTAGCGCTGTTTGCACACAATGGGAGAAATTTGCATAAAAGGCTCCGACAAAGTGGCTGGAATACAAATAATGGCGATTATAACGGTGGCAGACTGGTCCGGATATGGGTTAATGGACATAAGGGGCCGTGTTAAATATTCTCCTGCTGTCACTGAAAGAGAGCGTTGGCAGTGAAGGGGTGTCCGCTGCAACTGTTGCAATTAGTATGTTGAGAAATGTGAAACGTTGTTGCCAAACATGATTCTCAATTAAAATTAGGATTTCTTTTAGTAACTGAAGGGCGGCAGCGGTTACAGACGGAAGGTGGAGAAATGGAATTTGATTTGATGGAACGGTTTATGGTGCAGAGATGGGATACATTGTTGCCAAATATAATTCAAACATGAAACAAGTTTGACCCTGAATGTATTCGTACGGTGTCAGATGTAGCAGAGCATAGGCATGAACAATACAGACTCGACTCTGCTACATCCGTGTTTGGGATATTAAAGAATGTTTAAAGTCAGTGCTATGTTTAACCCCATGGCCATGCTCTTACTGTTCCCCTGCACAAAGCCGCCCTGATCAGCTCGGAGCACAGAGTATATGCGGCACAGACTGCTAAGCCCCTGTAAATTGGGTTAGCTTTCCATCTCGCTGATAGCACAGCTTATCACCATAATGGAAGGTACTCATTCTTTGATTTGTCTTAGCGGAGCCTTTGCCTCCAGGGTTTGTGCTTGGTGTAGACCCGGTTGATGTGAATGTGATTATGAAATGGATCTGGGAATTACGCCACTGTTCCAAACGGGACAGATCTGTGCACTGAACAAGTGTTCTCTATGGTCAAAGGGTATATGGGTGTTATATATGTGTTATATTATAATGTTAATCAGCTTGTGAGGCCGGTCAGATGGTCAGAGCCTGAGGACTAGAAGCTAAGGGGATGCACATGGCCCCTCGCCAGCCAATGAATTCATCACAGCTCAGCATTGATTCCTTTTACCTTATTGCTTCCTCCTCCATCCACATCTTTTTTTATTGGATGGGTAACTGCTAGAGATTCATGGTTCCATGATATTGGGTGCAAATATTGCACTTCTTTCCATCACACCTAAGCACACCTAACCCCATACTGCACTAATACATAGGAGACCTGGCTGCACATGGTTATGGGCTTCTTCTTACAGTGCACATACGTGCCAGCATTTATATAGACAGCATTGAGCTAATACTCATACAAATCCCTACAGCCCAAACTGGGACCATTAGCAAATATGGTAGCACCAGCCTACTGACTAATAGACTAGTAGTTCTCTCTGGTCTTCGAGATAAGTAGATGTTGGAGTCCTTAAGATGGTGGAGGCCTCAGCCTTATGTGCCTACTTGTAATCCTTCCCTAGTTAAGTCTCTCATATGTGTTATGTTACATTCTATATTTGGTGAGTCTATGTTCTATGTGAAATCCTGACTAGTCATGGCCTATAGTGTCATGTCCACTATCCACAAGATCGCACCCCCTAACACTTTGTTGATTGTAAAGTGACATCACTGTTGGATCCTGACCTCATTTGTGATGTCATCTTGTTCTTGTACACCAGTTATTGGATATTGGATAAGAGGAAAGGGCTTATCAAGCTGGTTGTCCATTTGGGATGGGTTCCTTCTCACTGATCTGGTGTCCATATTATGCAGATCACCAAGAAAACCAACACAACATTACATCTACTGTCTATGCCTTGCTTTCTAACCCACCCAATAAATGGCCACCTACCCTGCTAGTCTGGGATGGTCATATCTGTATCAGGATAAGGTTGGACTCAAAGATTCCAACAACACTAATAATGTCGAATCCAGTATAGAAACCTTTCCATCAAATCCGTCTATGGCCGAGTCCCATTCATCAGCCGCTTCTCTAATTTTGGCCCCAAACCTAATCTTAACGTCCGCCATTGATTATAGGGCGTCAACCATTCACACTTCCTAAACCTGATTGACCTTTGTCTGCTCCGGGGGATTCATGGCTTTCCTTTTTCCAATGGAGGCTATTGTGTATAACAAGGAATGGCACGTAAAAGCTAAACCTTATTATATCTGGGTCGTGCTCCCCGTCTGCCGGTCAGTATCCCCAAACACCAGATTATCTCTTCATATAGAAATCCCTATAAGAAACAAAAAGTCATACGTGCCGGTCAGGTTTTCTGCCTGAATCTTGTTTCCCATAGGGTACAATTGCTGTGATATAGTAGTGGGCAACCATATGTCAGCATAGCCTTTGCTTTATATATTACGATGCCACAATGACAAGCTCATGGGATAAAAGGGACAACAGCTAGAAACCTTACATGATCAGCAATATTGTAGTTATTGTAAGTCACAGAGGACCAACATGACCATCTATAATATCAGTTGCAAGGTACATCTATTATAAGGAATATCTACTATAAGGATTATCTATAATAGGGTACATCTACTATAAGGAATATCTACTATAGGGTACATCTACTATAAGGTACATCTACTATAAGGAATATCTACTATAAGGTACATCTACTATAAGAAATATCTACTATAAGGTACATCTGCTATAAGGATCATCTATAATAGGGTACATCTACTATAAGGAATATCTACTATAGGGTACATCTACTATAAGGAATATCTACTACAGGGTACATCTACTATAAGGAATATCTACTACAGGGTACATCTACTATAAGGAATATCTACTACAGGGTACATCTACTATAAGGTACATCTACTATAGGGTACATCTACTATAGGGTACATCTACTATAAGGTACATCTACTATAAGAAATATCTACTATAAGGTACATCTGCTATAAGGATCATCTATAATAGGGTACATCTACTATAAGGAATATCTACTATAGGGTACATCTACTATAAGGAATATCTACTATAGGGTACATCTACTATAAGGAATATCTACTATAGGGTACATCTACTATAAGGTACATCTACTATAGGGTACTACTATAAGGTACATTTACTACAGGGTATATCTACTATAAGGATCATCTGTATTAGGGTACATCTACTATAAGGTACATCTACTCTAGGGTTAATCTACTATATCCACTACATGGTACTGTACATCTACAACATCTACTATATGGTACAACTACTATAAGGTATATCTACTATAGGGTACCTCTACTACATGGTACAACTACCATATCTATTACATGGTACATCTGCAACATCTACTATAGGGTACATCTACTACATGGTACAACTACTATATCAACAACATGGTTTATCTTCAATGTCTACAACTATTACATGGTGCATCTATACATCTACCACGTCTTACATCTACAGCATCCCTTACATGGCACATTTACTTCTTTCTTTCTGTCTCTATTTATTGTTGCTTTAATCCTATATCCTCAAAGATGTAACAACACATTAGGCTCTGCTACATCACTATGTTTCACTAATGAGACCTCTTATATTGTGGGTTTATTATATTTGACATTGTGCCCAGGTCCAAGTCCAAGGGTCTGACAACTCAACCTGACAAATGAGTCCCCTCTTCCTATATATCTTTATTATTACAATGTGTATACACAGAGATTGATATAGAAAGGCATTGTCCTCTAATAAGACACAGAGCATCTGGGCTATAAAGCCATTTGTCAGTGTCTCATAGTCCCTGTGGAGGACGAGGCGACCCTCTGGAGCCCCATGCATGTGTTTCTGAGGCCGGTGCACTTTGTCCTCGTGTAAGTAAAGGGGTCAGGGCAGCACTCGGCACGGCCGCCCGGGAAGAATAGCCTTTGTATCAACGCAGGTCAAGGCGCATTCGATTCATTCACTTAATGTTCTTGTTCATTTGCAAAATCTGCAAGCTGAGTGCATCATCATTTTTCACTCATAACTGAAAGGAGTTGTCCACTTTTCTATGACCGTGTCTTTAAAGTACAGACCCCCCTTATGTGAAGCGGATAGAAGCCATGGGGTCTGCTGTCCAAGGTGCTGAAAGGTTTATGCAAATGGCTCCATACAAAGGCCCTATGGAGCTGTGTAGGCAGATGGTGAAATGCTGATGTGCCCTCATACATATGGATAAGAAGGGTACATGGTATAGATGCCTCCCCGCCTCCTGTGGCTAGGGTCCATCAGATAGATACTGTATATGTAGGATTCACTAGTAGTGAATGATTGATTTACTATTGTGCAGCTGATAGGCCACAGATTGGGAACCTGTGCCCCTCCAGATGTTACAAAATTTCCCTTCCCATCATGCCTGGACAGCCAAAGCTATGGCTTTTTTCTATAGTTGTATTGGTGAAGGTTCCCCATCCCATATGATATCCATTTCATATTATGGGGGAAATTGTCCTGTCTACTGTCCAAGGTGTTGAAAAGTTTATGGAAACAAATCCATATGAAAGGACTGCAGAGCTCTGCTACACCCCAGGTTACCATTACATGATACTACATCTCCAGACTGAATGTGCTGCCCAAGTGTTGACCTCAGGAAACATATCGTGAGATAGAGAATCTACGGGGGTTCATAGATGCAGTTACAGTCCACAAGATGGGCATTTAGAGACCCCCAGACTCCTTCTTCAAAGTGCTGACTTCCTAATTAGTGTTGAGCCAACCTTTAAAAATGTCTGAGTCCGGCAACCTTCACCAAACCTGAACGTTCGACGTCTGATTCCTCATGACTGCAGAAGTTGGATAACGCCCCATGACACAATCCATGTTTTCCAGGCAGTCTTTGGGCTACATCCACCTTCTCCACAGAGCAGGCAGATAGCGGGATTCAAAAATAGATTGTTCTGCTTCATACAAAGTAAGACGAAGGCCACTTCGCTCATTTGTATTCCTAATCCATCTGCCTGCTGTCTAAGGGGCTGATAGTTTCATAACACCTTATCTAGCTCTGCTACATCACAGGTTAAAGAGACACTGTCACTAGGTTTATGCTGTCCTATCTAAAGGTAGCATAAACTAGAGATAGAAAAGCTGAGCAGAATGATGGATGACTTACATTGTTCTTGTAGCTGATTCTGAGATATCCTCCTGAATAACAAGGACAATAAGTAGTCCTCTCCATTATGTGCATGTGCTCAGTAGTCCTGGATATTCATGAACACTAGCACACTCTGCCCACCAGTATTTATGTCATTAGTTTATGTTGCTCTCATTTAAAGGGGTTCTCCAGTGCTACAAAAACATGGCCACTTTCTTTTAGAGATAGCCCCACTCTTGTCTCCAGCTTGGGCGGGGTTTTGCTTCTTAGTTCTATTGAAAGGAATGGAGCTTAATTGCAAACCACACCTGAACTGGAGACAAGAGTCGTGTTGTCTCTAAAAGAAAGTGGCCATGTTTTTGTAGCACTGCATAACCCCTTTAAGGCAGCATAAACCTAGTGATAGATTCCCCTTAATATCACAATAGACCTTCATATTGATGGTGGTCCCCAAGTGTTGACCTCAGAAAACATATTGCATAGTATTACATGGAGAATTTATAAGGCTTCATAGATTCTATACATATCAGCTGAAGCAGGATCCATGATATGGCCATTTGGGGAGCCCCTTAGTTTTATGGGACAACTATAAGAGCTTGTCCTTTCTGCTGTCCAAGGTGCTGAAATAGTTATGCGCTTGGATCCATATAAATGTCCCTGGAGCTCTAGGGTTATTTTATGTCACAAGACACCTTAAGGTAGAGTGTGGTCCCAAGTATTGACCCAAGTACTAGAGTAGACCAGCTTTGACACATGATTTTATGTTACTCTGCTTGGAGTTGTTTCTGCTTTATGTCTCTATATATATGTTACTTGACTCTTGACTGGTGTATTGTATTCTGTCAGGGGTTTTGATAGCATGGAGGAACTATCTCGTTGGCTCCTTTATTTTAGCAATGTGTGGTGGCCCCTCCACCAGAGCTGTCAGGGTGCCCACGCCATTGACATCCGCCCAGTATCTGTGATTATAGATTTTTCTAGTCCATTTATAAATTAAATTGAACTTCTGTAATCAAAACGCCTAATGGCCTCTGGACAATAATTTACAGATATTGCGCCCTGTGCTCCGCAACCAACCTTTGACTTGTCTTTATTACATGGAGTGACATGAGGACTGTGGAGACTGCTAAAACTTTATTCTTAACTTATGACTCTGGACTGCAGCTTGTCAGCCTTCAGGTCAATGATCTGATGACAGTAGGATTGCCGGAGCACTAAAATGACTTTTTTTATATATATATTTTTACATTAAAATTATGGAACCAAAATTATATTCTATTATAGACAATCATTGGCACCCTATATGTTACTGGCTAGTCACATGTGCAGTGTGCTATTAAAATCACTATATAAATTCATGCACTCAATGGTTCTAAAAAAGGGTTAGTTACAGGGCCATAAGAAGTGATCCCATCATAGGCTGCTAAGGGTGCAATCCCATATTACTGCTGCCTTATGGGATCATGGCTGAACACATGGCCAGTTAATTGTAGTCATCGGCCAAGGTATGTTGGTCAGTATTAACCCACATGTGGTAGCAACAACATGAGAACATCCCATCCCATTTGGCAAACTATTTGTACCCCCCTCTTGAACAGTATATTTGCAACCAGCAGGTCAGATATGAAAGGTCATTGCATTCTTGCTTCCATTCTTTAATGACCTGATAATTGAGAAGAGCAACCATTCTGTGCACCATTTTTCAGCACCTTGGACAGGTCATTATTGCCTACCTTCCTTTGCACAGGAGGGAAGATGACGGGCAACATCTTAGGGGGGGGGGGGGGGGTTGGGCTCTCTATCTAGTCCCTTTTGAGCTCTGTTGGTGCCATTGTATAGAGGGTCTCCCACCATGAGGGTCAATTTACATCTACATTGTTGCATCCCTTGTGGCACATTGGTTTACCTCTGTCTATGGAAGTCAGGGTCCCAGGAATCAAGTATTGTGCAAATTTGAGGAATGATTGAGAGGTGGAGCATGACACATGGATTCTCTTTTTAGCTGTCTTTGAACCCAATTTCGTACATTGTCCCAGTTTTGCCTTGAGCATTCCTTTAAGAAATAAATAAATTGGATGACACTCCATGCAGCAAACATTCCATATCCCAAGTCCCTTTGTACTGTCCAGGTGTTATTTCTATGGGAACAAGCACTGCTGGCCATAGTGCGAACTGTCAGCCCCAGGCTAAAAAAATGTTTTTTTGCCAATTTCTGAGTGCAAAAACCACCCAGCCTCAGTGTCATTCAATGGAAGCCAGGGAACTATACAGAGATGTCACATCTTTCCATGTAGTTTCTTACTAAATATTATATTAAAGTCAATTGGAGATTCAAGGCTTGGCCCCTCTGTGCTTTCCAGCACTGCACAAATCCATGGATTACTCCTTAAGAAGATGAGTAGGGATGTGCAGTTAAAGTGTTTCACAATTTGTACGGTATAAATGGCCACTCCCTGTCAACGGGATATGATCAATGGGGGTCAGACCATTGAACCCATCTTGATTCATTGAAAAGAGGTGCAGTGTCCCCTGGAGTGGACTGGCTAGCACTCTATTCTATGGGCCTTCCAAGCATTGCCAAGTGCTTCTGAACATAGGCATAGTGGTTGGACCCCACCTCTCATTTTATTACCTATCCTATGAATAAGCAATGACATTTTGAGATGCTAATACTACTTTATGTTTTCATGTTGATGGAAAGATTGTCTAGTTTATAATACCATCATTTGGCATGAAGGGACTCTTTGGAGGGCCCAGTACGCCTGGTCATTACTTGAGCAACACATTAATGTCAATAGACACCATGTAATACTTCATTTTTCCTCTAGAGATGCTACAGGTGAACTAAACACGTGCTTTCAGGTTTCAGGTTGGCTAGTGATCCAAGCAGCAGCTTATTCTGGGGGAAATTTTCCAAAGTGGAGAACTGTTGAAGCTGGTGATAACCATTGAATTACCTTTTCTTGGGGTTAAAAGACAATTGATTGTCTACGGACGAGACGAGACACCATATAGCAAATAAGGGGGGTTGACCTGTCCATTTATCCCTGTAGTAAAGTTGACATAAGTTTTGTTCTTGGAGTTGCACAGGATCGAAGCTGTTGAAGGTGCCACTGAACCTTGGCACTTGGCACAAAAATACAACAAGACCATCAAAGGCACATAGCGGGTGTGTGACCCTCGTGAATATTTTGCATTGGGGCCCAGGAACGTCAAGTGACGCCCCTGAAGTTGCAAGCAATTGCAAGTCAACAAGTTGAATGCTCACAGCTCCCCCTTCAACAATGCAGATAAAAGCAGACGAGACATCCCAGCCCATTATTCCGAGAGTCTCTTGTCCTGTAATTACGTTACTGTTGATGTCACCGTCTTTGAAGTGAGTCCTGTTACCCTCTCCATCTCCCTGACAACCTATTTCTGAAGAACATCTCCAAGCGTGTTGCATTTTGCAGACAATATTGTTTCGCAGGGAACAATTCTACCGTCGGAGGATTTCTCTCCGATTTAATCAAGAAGGTCACTTAAATGACTTTGGTTTAAAGACTTTTTTTTTGCCGGAATCCGTCATTATTAATGTACGAGCTACCTGCTGACCGCAGCACAACAGGAGTAAGTGAAATCCGGGGTAATGAGGCACATGGTGGAACGCCCCAAAGGGAAACACAGTGTTAACCATGTTATACACAGTTGAACGTTTGCTCTGTCGTTGCTTCTAATCTTTCTTTTCCAACCATGGATCTTGAGGAAGTTGAGTTCAAGGTGTTGTCTCATGAAGCCTATGCTTGTCCATGTACCATATAGAGGGGTTTCCCTTCTTGGGACCTTATCTATAAGCTCTGTGACAACGGAGAGAAAATATCTGGCTAGGCTTGTGCAATGTGCTGAGGGTTTTGACAATTTTAGCCGATCACTGATTGCTATATGTAAGTTGTCTTTTGTATTATTAGAAAATATAACCGATTATCAACATTTTTGTAATTTACTTTATTATCCTATACTGGTCCCATCTGTGTGTAAATACATGTTAAACAGACACCCCCCCCCCCCCCGCCCCACCTCAATCCTAAAGTGCCAGCTGTGCACGGGCAGTAGCAGAGCTGCACTGTCCCTCACTGGCAGTGATTCACTGTAGCTCTAAATGGCCTTACTACATGCTGTATCTAATGCCTGAGACTGAGATCATTGAATACAACATTGGCTACAGCTATTTAGAACTAGACTGAGAGCATCGGGGATAGCTAAGGGCAACTAATTCCCTCCTACTGTCTGTACACAGTTGAGTACGGCCAGTAACAGACTGTTAAGCATCTGCTTGCCACCTACACAGAAGAGGCCAAAATAGGGTATTAAAATAAATTTTTAAAAAAATGCTTATAATCAGCTATATTTTTTAATAAAAAAAAAAAAACATTAAAAAAAAAACATTTTAGAAAGGTGGTATCATCACAACTAGAAATTTTGTTTCTGTCTCTCTCTCTGTTGTTGGAGGACTAGGTAAGTGGGTGGGTACTATGTAATACTTACCTAATGTCTCCTGTGATGGTGCTGCTGGAAAGTGAACACTTCATTCTTCAGTAGATTGGAAAAAGGATTGTAAAAATAGATAGCCCTGCACTCGGCTGCTTCTGTGGCTCGCATAGAGAATGAATAGATGGGCGGTGTGCATGCGTGGGCTGCCACTCCATTCTAATGGGAGACTGGGAGGCCCAGTTGTTGAGATCACAGGGGGCTCAACAGTTGAACGACCTGCGATCAGCTAGGTTACTCAGATGCCCCTTTAAAGAGAACTCATCCTTCAATATAAAAGTGACCCCTTTAAGAAAAATAATACTTACCTGATCCCTGCCATTTCCGATATATTTGGGGGTCTGCACCACAGCTGAACATGAACCTGTATAGGAAATAATTCTTTGTACATGCAGTATGTAAACAAAGAGAATTACACTATACAGGTTCCTGGGTGGGTCAAGACAGTGGTGTAAAAGCTGTCAGTATGAAGACCACCATGGATCACCTGAGTGGTGGGTGCCAGGTAAGTATAACTAATTGTGATGCAGAAGTCTTCCCTCAAAGCCGAAACAGCATTTCCGCCATTTCCCATAGAAACCTTAGAATGTTCAGAATTCTTTATCTCACCAATACTCCTATAAAGCCAGAATATGTTAAATCCTTCTGCTTCGATGCGATTCTCCCCACGAGTCTGTGGACATTACAGGAAGACGTCCTTGTTATAGCTCTATAGATGGAAATTGCCGGAAATGTCCATTACCTTCTCCTCTATTATCTGGCCGCGCAGTTGGTAAAAGTAGGAAAATACATCTTGATTATTTGTACATTTTGGCTTCTCCGCAACTGTGAGCGGCTAAATAGAGCCTTAAATATTAATGTTCCTCCACTAGAATCTATTCTTACAGCTGAAGGGAAGGTCTGACGCTGCACTTTTCTCTGGCTCGGTGCGGGATCAGCTGCTTTGTTCTCTGTGTAGATGGAGCTTGTACCGATGTAACGACTAATGCTAAAAATGTGACTGCCCCCCCCCCCCCCACACACACACACCCGAAACAATAAAAACACCCATTTATTTACAACAAACCTTAATCTTGTAACAATAATGAGATTTGTATTTTACCTAAATGAAGGTGTCTCTCCCTCTCTCCCAGCGGGAAGTCCCAGAAAAGCCTCGATCACCATTTTCCTACACAATGAAATCCAACCAACCAGCAGCAGGTAACCAGGTCACATGTCTATACCCCACAGGGATGGCCTCACAAAGCTATCGTTTGTGCGGCCCTGACAGTCAAATAGTCGTGGCTTTTAAAGGCATTGTAAGCGAGTGCAGACCTCACTGATGGGTGCTCGCTTGTGTCCTTACACAGCCCCGTCTTAGGCCATGCAAAAGGACATTATGGTAACACAGGAGATTCACATTCAATGTGGATTTTGGCACGTGTGGCATATCTGCCATAGATTTGTATAGGGGTTATCCCCGTAGTGATTCAGTCAGTCTAATTTTGTTGTATAAGTAACATGACGCTGATTTCTTTCTATGTTGATGCCAAGAAATTATACACTGCATGTGACGGGGGGACCATAACCTTATATATGTGCACAGTATACCGGATATATCGAATACATGTGAATGGGCACTAATGTGACTTTACAATGGTCTACATATCTGTAAATTATCTATCTATCTATCTATCTATCTATCTATCTATCTATCTCCTATCTATCTATTTATCTATCTATCTCCTATCTATCTATCTATCTATCTATCTATCTATCTATCTATCTATCTATCTCCTATCTATCTATCTATCTCCTATCTATCTATTTATCTATCTATCTATCTCCTATCTATTATCTATCTCCTATCTATCTATCTATCTCCTATCTATCTATCTATCTATCTATCTATCTCCTATCTATCTATCTATCTATCTATCTATCTATCTCCTATCTATCTATCTATCTCCTATCTATCTATCTATCTATCTATCTATCTCCTATCTATCTATCTATCTATCTATCTATCTATTATCTATCTATCTATCTATCTATCTATCTATCTATCTCCTATCTATCTATCTATCTATCTATCTATCTATCTATCTATCTCCTATCTATTATCTATCTCCTATCTATCTATCTATCTATCTATCTATCTATCTATCTATTATCTATCTATCTATCTATCTATCTATCTATCTATCTATCTCCTATCTATCTATCTATCTATCTATCTATCTATCTATCTCCTATCTATCTATCTATCTATCTATCTATCTATCTATCTCCTATCTATCTATCTATCTATCTATCTCCTATCTATCTATCTATCTATCTTCTATCTATCTATCTTTCTATCTATCTATCTATCTATCTATCTATCTTCTATCTATCTATCTATCTATCTATCTATCTATCTATCTTCTATCTATCTCCTATCTATCTATCTATCTATCTATCTATCTATCTATCTATCTATCTTCTATCTATCTCCTATCTATCTATCTATCTATCTATTATCTATCTATCTATCTATCTATCTATCTATCTCCTATCTATCTATCTATCTATCTATCTATCTATCTATCTCCTATCTATTTATCTATCTATCTATCTATCTATCTATCTATCTATCTATCTATCTATCTATCTATCTCCTATCTATCTATCTATCTATCTATCTCCTATCTATCTATCTCCTATCTATCTATCTATCTATCTATCTATCTATCTATCTATCTATCTCCTATCTATCTATCTATCTCCTATCTATCTATCTATCTATCTATCTATCTATCTATCTATCTATCTCCTATCTATCTATCTATCTATCTATCTATCTATCTATCTCCTATCTATCTATCTATCTCCTATCTATCTATCTATCTATCTATCTATCTATCTATCTATCTCCTATCTATCTATCTATCTATCTATCTATCTATTATCTATCTATCTATCTATCTATCTATCTATCTATCTATCTATCTCCTATCTATATATCTATCTATCTATCTATCTATCTATCTATCTATCTATCTATCTATCTCCTATCTATTATCTATCTCCTATCTATCTATCTATCTATCTATCTATCTATCTATTATCTATCTATCTATCTATCTATCTCCTATCTATCTATCTATCTATCTATCTATCTATCTATCTATCTCCTATCTATCTATCTATCTATCTATCTATCTATCTCCTATCTATCTATCTATCTATCTATCTATCTCCTATCTATCTATCTATCTATCTTCTATCTATCTATCTTTCTATCTATCTATCTATCTATCTATCTTCTATCTATCTATCTATCTATCTATCTATCTTCTATCTATCTCCTATCTATCTATCTATCTATCTATCTATCTATCTATCTATCTATCTATCTTCTATCTATCTCCTATCTATCTATCTATCTATCTATCTATCTATCTATCTATCTATTATCTATCTATCTATCTATCTATCTATCTATCTATCTCCTATCTATCTATCTATCTATCTATCTATCTCCTATCTATTTATCTATCTATCTATCTATCTATCTATCTATCTATCTCCTATCTATCTATCTATCTATCTATCTATCTATCTATCTATCTATCTCCTATCTATCTATCTCCTATCTATCTATCTATCTATCTATCTATCTATCTATCTATCTATCTCCTATCTATCTATCTATCTATCTATCTATCTATCTATCTCCTATCTATCTATCTATCTATCTTCTATCTATCTCCTATCTATCTATCTATCTATCTATCTATCTATCTATCTATTATCTATCTATCTATCTATCTATCTATCTATCTATCTATCTATCTTTCTATCTCCTATCTATCTATCTATCTATCTATCTATCTACATTATGGAGACCCATATCCCCCCTGTGCAGTATGTAGCGGACCCCGCTGTGCAGGAGATAGAGGTTTAGCACGTGTTGCTATGGTTTATATATTGCAATGGTGGTCACCTAGACATGAAGTGAAGCGGTTGCTAAGCAACATGAACTAACAGGCTATGAGGAAAGGGTCGGGGGAGGAACAGCCATCCATTGTGTATACAGTACACAGCTATACTGCAGATATAGGGGGAGATTTAGCAAACATGGTGTAAAGTAAAACTAGCTCAGTTGCCCCTAGCAACCAATCAGATTCCACCTTTCATTCCTCACAGACTCTTTGGAAAATGAAAGGTGGAATCTGATTGGTTGCTAGGGGCAACTGAGCCAGATTCACTTTACACCATGTTTGATAAATCTCCCCCATAGGGTTTCCTAGAGACTACTCAGGCAGTAACTTATGCAGAAGCTTCTTATCTCATCAGCCGGAGCATCAATCACCTTAGCCTTATCCTGTGTTATTTCCCGTATTTGTGTTTCCTCCGACCCCTGGGCCTTGTAGTTCACAGATTAGATATGGAAATAATTCACCTCACCAGTGATGAGTCCATGTACAGTATACAGCTGCTATAGCTTTATACTACATACTTTATACTGCAGGTAAATAGCAGATGTGCAAATCTGTCTATGGCTAATTGTAGAGTGAGAGGAGGACTCAGGGGTGCAGCGGTCAGAACTCCCCTCAGTACCCTCAGCCCCAGAGGTGAGGTATGATAGTCACCAGGTGCTCAGTGATTCAGACCATGGCTATCAGCCTTAACATGAATCTGTCACCCCCGAGCCACCGAGCTGCCGGCATAGTTCAATAAATCATTCAGAATATAACTTTGTTTCCAGTGTTTGTTATTTTTTATTACATACAAAAAGGCTTTGATTTGGGCCATGACTAGTGTCAAATAGGTGGAGCCTTGCACTGCTACACCTCACTGTGCTGTATGCCTGCCCCTCTGAATAATTAGGGCGGAGCACAGCACAGTGAGGTGTAGAGCTGCTGGGGCCCAGGAATGATAGGCCCCGCCTCCTGGACTCTATTCATGGCCTGAATTAAAGCTTTTTTTTTGTATGTTTTTAAAAACAACAATACTGGCAGCAGAGGTCTAGTGTGAATGCTGCTATTCATATCTATGCAGCCCGGTAGGCAGTCGGGGGGTGACAGATCCATTTTAATGTAACCAGTAGGATACGCTGAACATGCATGTAATATATAACCTCCTCATACATACATATAGATATCTGTCTAATAGATCTATATAATATAAAAGTCTACATACAATCATACAATAGATGTCTATGTTGTCTATCTTGGCAGATACTGTATGTGACACATAAATATAACAGTAATATATATATATATATATATATATATATATATATATATATATATATATATATACATACAGTGGTGCTTTGGATTACGAGCATAATTCGTTCCGGGACCGTGCTTGTAATCCAAATCCACTCTTAAACCAAAGCAAATTTTCCCATAAGAAATCACTAATATGCAGACAATTGGTTCCACAACCCAAAAATAATGATTTATTATTCTGAATGACAGGTAAAACAAATGAAACAAAGATTTAGAAACAGCAGAATCTGTGATGATATAAGTTACTGTACAGTATAGCAGCATGTGGTATATAATGTATAGTAACTGTATAACCCTGATAACACAGCAGCAGCTGGATATGTGATATATAAGTTACTGTACAGTATAGCAGCATGTGGTATATAATGTATAGTAACAGTATAACCCTGATAACACAGCAGCAGCAGAATATGTGATATTATAAGTTACTGTACAGTATAGCAATCAGCATGTGGTATATAATGTATAGTAACTGTATAACCCTGATAACACAGCAGCTGGATATGTGATATATAAGTTACTGTACAGTATAGCAGCATGTGGTGTATAATGTATAGTAACTGCATAACCCTGATAACACAGCAGCTGGATATGTGATATATACGTTACTGTACAGTATAGCAGCATGTGGTGTATAATGTATAGTAACTGTATAACCCTGATAACACAGCAGCTGGATATGTGATATATAAGTTACTGTACAGTATAGCAGCATGTGGTGTATAATGTATAGTAACTGTATAACCCTGATAACACAGCAGCTGGATATGTGATATATAAGTTACTGTACAGTATAGCAATCAGCATGTGGTATATAATGTATAGTAACTGCATAACCCTGATAACACAGCAGCTGGATATGTGATATATAAGTTACTGTACAGTATAGCAATCAGCATGTGGTATATAATGTATAGTAACTGCATAACCCTGATAACACAGCAGCAGCTGGATATGTGATATATAAGTTACTGTACAGTATAGCAGCATGTGGTGTATAATATATAGTAACTGTATAACCTTGATAACACAGCAGCTGGATATGTGATATATAAGTTACTGTACAGTATAGCAATCAGCATGTGGTGTATAATGTATAGTAACTGTATAACCCTGATAACACAACAGCTGGATATGTGATATATAAGTTACTGTACAGTATAGCAATCTGCATGTGGTATATAATGTATAGTAACTGTATAACCCTGATAACACAGCAGCTGGATATGTGATATATAAGTTACTGTACAGTATAGCAATCAGCATGTGGTGTATAATGTATAGTAACTGTATAACCCTGATAACACAGCAGCTGGATATGTGATATATAAGTTTACTGTACAGTATAGCAGCATGTGGTGTATAATGTATAGTAACTGTATAACCCTGATAACACAGCAGCTGGATATGTGATATATAAGTTACTGTACAGTATAGCAGCATGTGGTATATAATGTATAGTAACTGTATAACCCTGATAACACTGCAGCAGCTGGATATGTGATATATAAGTTACTGTACAGTATAGCAGCATGTGGTATATAATGTATAGTAACTGTATAACCCTGATAACACAGCAGGAGCTTGAAGATACAGGATGGAGCTGCAGATCCCCATAATGCAGTAGTGTAGTACAACAGGCTAGAATAGAGAAGCAGGGCTGCTGTCAGAGGTCTGTGTGATAGTGATAGTAGAGAGATAGATAGATACGGCACAATGTATTTTCCTCCATATACTCCAGAGCTATACATTTTCCTCTCTAGGACAGGACCCGCTCTCAGTAACTTTCGCTCTGGGTTGTGTGATGTAACATTTGCGGCTTTATGTTGCTCCTCTTGGCAGGGATGTCTATGTGCATCTGCCTATTAATGTCAATTAAATGGTGAAACCAAGATCTATGCGGCTCTGATGATCCCGCTGCAGCCATTAGGATAGAAGATACAAACTTTGATTGAAGCTTCATCCGGCAGAACTATCACTTGGGAACTTCCAGAGAATTTCTCGTCTCCTCTATGTGCGGCAACAATACAGCGTTTATTGTAAATTCTCATTGGGAAATCATCTGGATAATTCCACTGAGATCACAAATAAAATGCTGACTGGGATTGCAACAAGCTGCTTAAAGCAACAGAGCGGAGACTGGTGATAACTCTCCTATGTGCAGTCTTCACAGGCTTATGGATAGTGTCGAAAACTAGTATCCACCACTTCCCGCTATTAGACTGAATGGCTTCATTGGACAGATGGAACAGAAGTGATCACATAGTATATGTAAAACACCCAGATCACTCATGGGGAAAGTAACAACACAAAATTACCCTAAAGGGAAAAAAAAATCAAATCAACTGGTGTCAGAAAGTTATATAGGTTTGTAATTTACTTCTATTTAAAAATCTCCAGTCTTCCAATACTTATCAGCTGCTGTATGTCCTGCAGGAAGTGGTGTATTCTCTCCAGTCTGACAGTGCTCTCTGCTGCCACCTCTGTCCATGTCAGGAACTGCCCAGAGCAGGACAGGTTTTCTATGGAGATTTGCTGCTGTTCTGGACAGTTCCTGACATGGACAGAGGTGGCAGCAGAGAGCACCGCTCTGGATTTTTTCCCCCTAGAGTACCCCTTTAACTTTTTATAGTTTAAAAAGAGACACCTTTAGGCTTAAAAACTTACTGATCCTGACTTATCTATGGTGGGCTTTCTCCATAGAATTGAATAGAGAGGCAGTATGCATGCCCACCCGCTGTTGTATTAATCCAGGATAAATTATTGGTAGGGGTCAAAGAGACCAGACTCTGGATAGGTCATGAAAGTTCTATGAAGGACTATTTCATATGGGTCGGGGGCACATACTATTTCATATGGGTTGGGGGCACATACTATTTCATATGGATCGGGGGGCACATACTATTTCATATGGGTCGGGGGCACATACGATTTCATACAGTTTGGGGGGGCACATACGATTTCATACAGTTTGGGGGGGCACATACTATTTCATACAGTTTGGGGGGGCACATACGATTTCATACAGTTTGGGGGGGCACATACTATTTCATACAGTTTGGGGGGGCACATACTATTTCATACAGTTTGGGGGGGCACATACTATTTCATACAGTTTGGGAGGGCACATACTATTTCATACAGTTTGGGGGGGCACATACGATTTCATACAGTTTGGGGGGGCACATACTATTTCATACAGTTTTGGGGGGGCATACTATTTCTCATTGCAATGTACAACCACAGGCGGCATCCCGGGCTGAGCTCTGCTATATCTGTATTCCAGGCAGCCTGTCGGAGATGTATGTATTTCTGGGCCTATGTTTTTGCTGCCCTGATTAGTCCGCTGGCTCACATAATAGGGATAATTGCGTGTCGCGATGTAATCTGCCATTCTCCTGTGAACGTGCAGCTCATTACCCGCAGACCGCCGTACAGTCGGAGGCTTTCTACAAATTTTGCAAATGAAGCTTCTAGAATAAGCAGAGAAACGAGAAAATCAGCCCATTAATCTCACTCCAGCCGCCGTTTAGGAATTTCCGCCTCGTCTTCCCTCCACTTCACTGAACTTAATTCTTCATGTTGTCTCAGGGTTCTCTGGGTTATTGGGGAAAAGTCAGTGGGGGTGTACGTAGTCTGCACTGGCGCAGTCATCAGCCTCCTCCTCCGCACTATTCCATACTGACCCAACGGGGGGAATTACCAACTGTTTAATAATAATAATAATAATAATAATAATAATAATAATAATACTTTTTTTTTACACTCTCCAATTTTTAAAAGTATTTTTAAATGTGGGCGGGGCCTCTTGGAGGGGTGTGGCCAGCATCTTTTTAACTGACATGGTAGAAATTTTAGCGCCTGACCAAAATTCTTGAAATATATTAAACGTTTTCAGGAATAAACTGCACCAAAATGATTAAGATGTCAATCTTACTAAATGTCTGGACTGTCTGTCCTCGCTAAGCTGACTTAGGGTACTATTACACGGAACGATAATCAGCCGAATTGGCCCTATCCGGACGATTATTGTATCGTGTAATAAATACAAAGATCAGCCGTTCATCGTTTACATTGGCCGATCGTTGATATAGGTTTGGACCTATAATTGTCGGCCACCAACCGCGCACCGCTACGTGTAATATAGGTGCGCGGCCAGCGGCTGACGATTAGCAAAGTAAATACATTACCCATGGTCCAGGGCTCCTCCTGGGCTGTGCTTCTCCCTTGCAGTGCGCGGGACCCGGGGAGAAGCAGATCGCAAGAGGAGCCCTGCAGCATGGATAGGTAATGTATGCCAGTTTAGCAAGGACTGCAAGGCCATTGGTAATGATGTCCACGCAGCCCTTGTTAAACGATTATCGGGCCGTGTAATAGGCCCAGTAAACGAGCTCTGATCTAGCAGATCGGCGCTCGTTTACAGTTAAAATCGGGCCCCCATCAGCCCATGTAATACCACCCTTACTCAGTTCTGCTACATCTACATTTTTACTAGAAGCTATTTGCTCTTAAAGGGGAACTATCAGCATGTTAGAATCTAACCTGCTGATATGTCCCTATTGGGCACAGGGCGCCAAGGATGACGGTATGTCTCTTATCTTCCTCTGCGCTGTTCCCGTGTAGTTAGCAGTGTAATCCTCGGTCCGGAGCACCTTAAGGAGCACTGCCCAGCTCGGCATGATGGGGGCGGGACAGGGGTCAAGGATTACACTGCTAACTGCACGGAAATGGCGCCCCCTTTAATAATTTTTCATTTGCAATTTATTATTTCTGTATGGTTATTGCCAATTCTATTTCTGGGAATACAAAGAGGCTGCAGCATCCCGAGTCTGTAGCTCTAGGGGGCGCTGCGGCTTCTCTGTCTCTTCAAAATAAATGTTTCATTGGGAAGATTAGATCCTCCGTAGTCTACTACCCTCTCAGTAGGATGGATGATAATGATCCGCAAGGCATCCAGGGAGGGGGATGTGAATGACTGACGTGGTGCGGCTTCCTGCAGAGGAGACACCATAGACTCATTGATATTCACTGTATATAACTGTGTATTAATCTATGGACTCTTTTCTGTCCATTAAATGGGTACTCCCTTTTCTTTTAAAACAGCTGGTGTCAGAAAGTTATACATATTTGTAATTTACTTCTATTTAAAAAATCCAGTTTTCCTGAACTTATGAGCTGCCGTATGTCCAGTCTGACACAGTGCTCTCTGCTGCCACCTCTGTCCATGTCAGGAACTGTCCAGAGCAGGAGAGGTTTTCTATAGGGATTTACTACTGCCCTGAGCAGTTCCTGACAACTTTATTGATTGATTAAAAAAGATTGGATTTTAGTTTGCCGGAGCTCCCCTTTAACTCCCATTCATTGCAGCCGCCACGTTCTGCAGTAAAGTCTACAAATATATGTTAGATTGCAGCTTCGCAGTGAAGACTGACACATACTGTAGAAGTATGGGGATGGGAGGCTTGTAGTAGTAGATTTATATGAGAATTAGAGTCTATGGAAACCTTGGTGACAACTATAGACAAACATTAGGTCAACTCTGTTGTATTTATTCCCCGTATATCAGCACATGCCTGGATGACAATCTATATACTGGTAGCAGTCCATGAGGAATAAGGTGTCATAATCCATTATACAACCCAACTGGGCACGGTAATCACTGCCATTAGTGGTTGTCACTCAGTTAGCTTAAAGCAGGCCAAATTAAGGCCACGTCTCCATGTATTATTAACAGGTTTCTCTTCCCAGGACATAGTAGTTTTGATGGAACTTACTTTTAAAGGAAATGTATCCTCAAAACCTGACATTATTTCCCCCTATTGTGTTTTATTGTTAGATTTGTATATCATGGTTTGATGCTTTGTTGTGTAGACTGGGACAGCAGAGTCATGTCGCCATTTGAAGACGCAGTCAGCAGAATCATTTCATTATCAATAAGGGGTAGGATCCCAGCCTACATCCTATCCAAAGAATAGGAGATAACTGTATGATCATGGGGGTTCTGACTTCTGGGATCCCGGTGATATTGAGAATGGGACCCTAATTTTCCCAATGGAATGGAATTGTGGGAACACATGCTCTACTGCTCTAGTCATGGTCTAATGGAGCTTCGTAGATAGTCGAGTGCTATACTGTGTTTAGAAGATTAGTGCTATAGGCTAGAGTACCCCTTTAACGATGGCTCTATTGTACTGTTAAATATCATCCATAAGGGTCATGCTCTATGCAGCATAGTGCTGAGCGGCCAATCAACAAGCTTTGAGGCTATGAATATACATAACGCCTTTCCACAGCCTTTGCCCATTTAGGGTAAATTATACTTACCGTCCTGGGCTCCCCGTGTGCACAAGAGGCACCACCACAGCCACTGATTGACTGGGCGAAAACTGTAGGAGTCTGTACTCAGAAGCTGGTGTCCTGCCTCAGCTGCTGATTGTCTGATTGCAGCTGAAGGAGAATATGATGGAAGATGCTACTGGAAACCCAGGACAGTAAGTATAACCTTCCCAGCAGAGCACAGTTTCACCACCAGAGGTTAACCTATCCCCCTGGGGGCCAGACTGTCACTTTCTGAGGTTTTCTGGTGAACCAGACACCCTGTCCTCTGCTGAACAGGGAGGTCTGTATTAAACCTCTAAAAGTAGAGTAGTAAGCACGCAAGTATTTTAGTGCTCGCTGAACAGTATTATGTGGGGGAGGGGCATACATGACTTTTTGGACTGGTATTAGTCTATTGTTGAGAAAGCTAGACACAGAGGGGGACATTTTACTATTGTTGCGCACATTTCCCCGTTCTCCCTGGTGCACGCCTGCTGTATCCCCCACTCGGCAAGGCAAGGCGGAAAGGAAGCGTGGCCTCCTACCGTGCCTGATTAATCATGATTTACATCTGCTCGCCTGGAAGCAGGTGTAGATTTGTTGCATAGAGCCTTCACAGGGCGGGGGCCTCTTAGTAAATATGGCCGGGAAAAAGGGGGTGGTGCTTTATTTAAGGTGGGCATACTCATCCGCTGGTCTTCATAAATGTCCCCCAGGGTGTTAACTTTGATAACCTGAACTTTGCATATAGGTGCTGGTACTCAACAGGTGCTATTGTGCTGTTTACGACTGTCTTCCTGTCTACACAGGAAGAAAGGGCGGGTCCTCAGTAGGACCGCCCCCGAGGAACTTTTTAAAAAAAAAGAAAAGAAAAAAATACACAACAAACATACTAATTATTTTTTACAGAAGTATCCAAATATAAAGTTAATGATGTGACATATTCTTTTGAATTCCTATAATGCATAATAATAATAATAATAATAAAAATACTACTACTACTACTACTACTACTACTAATAATAATAATAATAATAATAATATATGAATAATAATAAAAAACATAAGATAATATAATAAATAAATTGGAGTCTCTGTACATAGAGTATTATTTATTTTATTTTTTTCGCCTATGATTCTTTATGACATTGAGTCGGGTACTTGACACCATCAGCATTAATCTATGATATGAGACAATCATCATGTATTGTCCCAGGATTATTATCACATTGAGCGTTTCCGGTGAAATACGGCTTTTTATATTGAGCGATCTTCTCCCTCCATCCCCGTAGCTTTTCCCTTGTTTCTTCTTTCTCAAGCTTAATGGCGTGACCCCTTGTTACAGGAGATATTTGCCGCTCGGAGAGGCGCCTCTACCGCGGCTTATTTATGGATGAATCCCCTTATTGCTTTCTCATTGTGGCATTTCGGAATAAATAAATGAGGATGCGCTGGGGATTTTACATAGACAGCGCTCAAACCATTGAACTTAAAAAAAATAAATGTACAATTTAGTAGAGGTTTTCCTTTCCCAATTATAGAGATCCAGGCCCCAACGGATCAGCCGGAGGGTCAGCAGCACTTTCTGGAGTCCCTGAAACAGCGCCATTCATAAAATGTGTCTTCATCTGGTACTGCAGCTTAACCTATTCAAGCGAAGGACAAAAGTGTGGCTGGGATATGCAGAAAAAACGTATAACGTATAAACACAGCCTGAGGAGTGTATAACAACTGTATATCCGTATCACATAGGGACAGCAGCAGTAGTGTACAGATAGAGAGTGGTGAGGGGTTTGGGAGCTGTCAGAAGGACTTTGATAGGCGGTGATGTCTTCCTGTAGTTCACAGTATGTCATGTGACCCAGTACAGACCGCTTACTCTGACACATTAAACACTGTGATTTTCTGTGGGTCACACTGGTGATCCCATGACCCAGTTACAGTAAGCAAACATGGATGCAGCTGAGCTGGAATGGAACAGATGGTTCTGTAGGATTAGTGGTGGTAAATGTGCATGATATGAAGGGGGGGGGGGACCTGCAAAAAGGCTACAACTTAATAGAAAGCATAACCATAACCTTTACGTTCTCTGATTCTAGGGTTACCTAATAGTTGGCACCCACCAGTAATGGCTTATCCAGTGATTATATAAATGGAAGGTTACATGTATTTAGCAATCTGTTTGAGATGTTCTATACTTTGTAATATAACCATTTACCATTTGGATTTACCATTTTCCTAAGACTGGTGATAAATGTGTGAATGACCCATGTGAATGACCTCTAAGTATTCAGTCTCCCTTAAAGGAGAAGTCCGGCAAATTTTTTATTAAAATATTTTATTGCCCCCCAAAAGTTACACAAATCCCCAATATACACTTATTACGGGAAATGCTTATAAAATGGTTTTTTTTCCCTGCACTTACTACTGCATCAAGGCTTCACTTCCTAAATAACATGGTGATGTCACTTCCTGGATAACATGGTGATGTCACTTCCTGGATAACATGGTGATGTCACTTCCTGTCACAGAGCTGTGCGGGCTGTGGCTGCTGGAGAGGATGATGGCAGGGAGATGCTCAGTGTCCCTCCAGTGCCCTGTGTCCCTCAGTGTCCCCCTGCCATCATCCTCTCCAGCAGCCACAGCCTGCACAGCTCTGGGAGTCGGGTCGTGACATCACCATGTTATCCAGGAAGTGACATCACCATGTTATCCAGGAAGTGACATCACCATGTTATCCAAGAAATGACATCACCATGTTATCCAGGAAGTGACATCACCATTCTATCCAGGAAGTGAAGCCTTGATGCAGTAGTAAGTGCAGGGAAATAAGCACTTTATAAGCATTTCCCGTAATAAGTGTATATTGGGGATTTGTATAACTTTTGGGGGGCAATACAATACTTAAATAAAATTTTTCGCCGGACTTCTCCTTTAAAGACTCCATGCCACCCTGACCCCCCTTGTCCACTGTCTATAGTCCTCGTACTATACAGAGATAATCACATTTAATCCTATTATGGAAGCACCTGTCCAGATCTCAGTCATCCCTCTGTAGGAACAAGATACATTGTCTGCATTACCAATAGCAGATGAGCAGAAACAGTCGATGAACACACTATCGATTTTGCTCTCCTGCTCTCCGGGATTTATGCACTGTCACAAATCCAATCAAAAAATTTAAAATTAAAGAAAAAAATTGTATCAGAGTTTAATCCTGAAAATCCCCTCCGATCCTCCTATGAATGATGAGTCTTACCTCCTTGTTGTGTCCACATAGGTTGTCTAAGGACACGCTGCCTCAGCATTCACCTCCTATAGACAACATGTCCTGGGAAAGAAAACTGATTCACTTAATATTTCCTAAATGTTAAACTACTACTACTGGGCCGCTGTCTGATCTGGAGAACACAGGTAGTCGGACCCTTGAGCTGGTGCATCTGAGACCTTTACTTTTTCGATAGGTGGAGGTCCAGAGATGGATAATCCTCTACAAGAAAACTCTGGTATATTCATTGGAGTTACATGCACATAACATTCAAACTGTTTTTCAGTTTTTTTTTCTTAACATTTTTAAGCCAACTATTCCGTAAGTCTTTGTTCTCACTCAATAAATATGCCCATACACCATATACTAAAGTCTTCGAAACTCAAACCTGGTTTGGCTATCAGTATATAGTGTATTCGAACCTTCCGAGTCTCCACCAGTCTCCATGAAAAGAGGGGTTAGGCGTGAAGGATTTTCAACATTCAACCCCTTTGTTCTTGGAGGCATAAGCAGGGCAGTCTTGCTTCAGCTTACCTCATCCCAATAGAGAACACATATATGATCAGCTATGTCAAACGTTCATGTGTATGAGGGGGTCGAGATAACTTGGCCAACAGTTATCGAAACTTTATGGGCACATTAACAGTAGTGTTGAGTAAACTTGCCAAACTGTTTGGGTTTTTTAACGTTCCCGGACCCGATTGCTTTCCATTTGACTTGTGGTGGCTGGAGAACTTGGATGTCAACCTAGGGCTGCCAGGGAAATATGGATACAGCCTTTTTCCAGGATCCAACTTCTCCAGCATCCAACTTCTCCAATTACCGGAAGTCAGATACCGAGAGTTCTGGTTTAGGGAACGTTGCCAAACACTTCAGCAAGTCCTTGGGAAAAAACACTTCTGGAGTCATACTGTGCTGTTTCCGTTCCTTTATTTGGTATATTTTTGGGAAAGTGGGATGAAAATCCATATGGCGGCCATGATGTTTATTGGAAACCTATGTGTGAACATGACCCAGGTGTGTCCTCATACATTTGCATTGCCCTCACATATAAGTGGAGTAAGTCACCACCAACCTTCTATATATAATAAAGCTTCAAAGTCGAAAATTAGTCTTTTCAAGGCTGAAGACTCTGTAGGTTCTATACATTCACTCGGCATAAAGTAGTCCCAGCTGAACGTTCCACTTTCCCTATCTCCAGCCTTCAAGGACTGCACCGAGGCCGTCCGCTCTGAAGTCTTCCCTTTGTACATTATTTGATCTGGGACTCTCAGTAAGAAAAGCTTTTATGATGAGATCTGCAGAAAGTCTTATTACGGCTCCCACATAAACGTGTCACTCCGTGAATTCCTCGCTATATATCGTTCTCATCTCAGACAGAAAATAAAATTCAAAAAAATTCAATGGAGCGATAGATCTGCTTTATAATGGCGGCGGTGACGGAGACTCCTTATAAAAGGGATTAGAATTTTACCGTAACCCAATTCTAGTCCCTGCCCGATCATGGATCCAGTGACCTGAACTAACAGTATCATAGATCTCTCATGCTCTTGGCTCCCAGCATTAGACCCAAGGTCAGACGGAGACTTTCATTATGCAGTAGATGTATGATTGTGCGGTGACCTTTCTCTGTATTATGCACAATTATAACAATATAAAGGGGTGCTCCGACATATGCAGAAGCATATAGCACTCATAGGTGGTTGGCGTAAGCTTATAGCAGTTGCTCAGTACTACAATCCCCAGAATGCACTGCTTTCCCTCAGTATTCTTTCCAGTCTGACACAATGCTCTCTGCTGCCACCTCTGTCCATGTCAGGAACTGCCCAGAGCAGGAGAGGTTTTCTGTGGGGTTTTGCTGCTGCTCTGGACAGTTCCTGACATGGACAGAGGTGGCAGCAGAGAGCACTGTGTCAGACTGGAAAGAATACACCCCTTCCTACAGGACATACAGCAGCTGAGAAGGACTGGAAGACTGGAGAATTTTTGATAAAAGTAAATTACAAATCTATAAAACTTTCTGTCACCAGTTAACTTAAAAGATTTTTTTTTTTCACCAGAATTCCCCATTATGGGGCCCATTAAAAAAAAAAAAAAAAAAAAAAAAAGCCACTATAGTGTGCATTATCCCTGTATGGTGACATTACTGTGGACCAACCAGGGAGGAGCGGGGGGGGGGGGGGGGGGGGTGGGGGGTTGGAGCAGGAGTAGCTGCCTGGACAATCCTTACATCATTTGGGTGGCCCATAGACGAGAGTGGGTGGTCTAATTCCATCACACCTATTACATGGAGTGGTGGCCAGCAGACCGTTGCTATAGTTGTCATTTTGATAGGTCATGTTTTAATACTATGATCAGCCAACATTGTGCATGTCGGCTGATCGTTGCCTTTTAATATGACCTATTACACAAATGGCCAGTAATTGGCCAAGTGCGGCCGATAATCGTTTGATGCTATAGGGCCTTAAGGCAACACCAGTGCTAAACTCGCCCGGAAAATGACACTTTAGCCACATTCCACTTACAATTACAATCATTTCAAATGATCACGTGATCCCAAGATTTTGTTTTCATTAGCAGTTAAAAGAATTTTTTTTAAAAACTCGAATTTCAAAATTTATATTTTCTTTATCAACACAGACACAAAAAATTTAAATAATTTAAAAGTAACAGACAAAAATAAAGCGTGTACTTCTCTATGCAAGCAATCCACATTGATACAGGAGGCCTGGTAAGAAGTCTACTTGTCATCTTGCCCCTTTTGTCCTTTAGAAGTATAAATAATTTATAGTTGGTGCTAAGAAAGGAAAAAGAAGTGTGATGAGTCCGAGGATTCGATGTCTAGCTGGAACTAAACCAGTTGTAGATCAGTGTTTGAGCCGCCATGGTGATCTGCCCATCTGTCCTGCTAATAAAATATATCATCTGTGTTTGTGACCTACTGTACACATAACCTCCTTTCCTATAGTATTAGGGAGAAAATCCTCCTCCAAGATGCAATAGAGCCTTTTTTAATACTTTTTTTTTTTGTAATTTTATGTATATCCCTTTCTACGATCAATGTTTTGTGTTTTTTTATTAGATTTTTTTTATTCTTAAGTCGTTAATGGTAGACAAAGCCGTATCCGTTGTTTGGGCCTTTAATGTAATCACTGGCGACAGCCTCTATCTATAGCAGATGGCCTGAGCCTTTTTAATCAAAAATCAAGACCAATAGTCTCCTTTACTGCAATGTATACTGAGTGACAGCTGGACAGATGGGTGTCACCTCTCTTAGAAAAAGTTACTTTATTGCTTCCTGATCTTTCTTTTGTGCAGTAAATGTCTCAATAAATCTATTTATACGGCCGCCGGAGTTATGGGTCAAAGGGCGGGGCGGCGTCTTAAGAGTGCGGAATGGATCCTAAGAAATGCAAATCAAACAAAAAGAGGCTTGAAAGGTTAACAAGGGTGCAAAAGTAAACACAATAAAAATGAATAATACTTTCATGTCAAAGTTGTACATTATATTAGGCCACAAAATATATAAATAAATAAATAAAAGTTCACCTACAATCTATCTAGTGTTTAAAATTTTAAAACCGAAAACTTGAAAATGAAAATTTGGGGAGAATCGAGTTGTCAGATGCTTCGTGCATATAGGGGCATGCTTGTAACATTTAAAGGGGAGATTTACTAAGACTGGTGTCTCATATAGGGTCTTAAATGGGATATGCCTCCATAAGAAATGGCCGTCAATATTTTTTGCCTCTGTGTATTTTTATTTTCATAATTTACTTGCAGCCTTAGGTTTCTCTGATGAAGTATTATATTTTTTATGTTGTTCTTTATATAGGAGTAAATATTAGGAATGAGTGCAGCTCAAGCATGCTCAAGTCCATCCCAATCTAGAAGTCTTTCTGGCCCTTCAAAATATCGTATGAAATCATACATTGAAATAGTTGTTTTTTGCTAATGAAATCCATTGAGGATGTATTGAAATGTATAGCTATACCACTAATAACTAGTGTTGAGCGTAGAGGCTTAACTCTTCACGTTCGCCAATGTGTTATGAACCCAAATGCTCATGCAAATGCTTGACTCTCTGCGACCACAGAAGTTGGATGCACCCTAAAGAGACCTGGAAAACTTGTATACAGCCAATGGCATTCAGCTTCTGTAGCCGCCGGTAATCAAATGCTGCTCAATTGGTTTGGCAAATGTTGCCAAACCGGAACCAATTGGCTTCTCTGCTCAACACTTTTCATAACGTATAAGATATATTTCTTCTTCTCGACTTCACTTAAAGGGTTTTTTCCTCGAGATAAAATTATAGGGCTGATTTTTTGTGGGTCTGACCACTGGTGAACTCCCAACCACCCCCCATTTCAAGAATAAGGAAGCCAGTGTTCATTGGAAATGACATACGTGCAACCAGTCCTTTCATTCTGTATAAGAACTGGCAAAAAAAGCTCTCCCATAGAAAGTTCTTACAGGAGACTGGAGTCCAAGTTGTCAAGATAGTGGAGTGGCCCCTGCAGTCAGATCCCCAGTGATCGACTAGTGATCTCCTATCCTGTGACTCTACCATCCTCCTTTTCAGCCTCCCAATGTCCTTCCTTTTAGTTTGTGGGCCACATCCTGTGTGACTCAAGACTCTAGACCAGGGATGGGGATCCTTTTGGCCCTCCAGCTGTTGCAAAACTACAATTCTCCATTCCTGATCTAGACATATACCAAAATATTTAAAGGGCTTATCCAGCGCTACGAAAACATGGCCACTTTCCCCCTACTGTTGTCTCCAGTTTGGGTGGGGTTTTGAAACTCAGTTCCATTGAAGTAAATGGAGCTTAATTCCAAGCCGCACCTGAACTGGAGACAACAATAGGGGGAAAAGTGGCCATGTTTTTGTAGCGCTGGATAACCCCTTTAACGTCCACATATGCTTTTTACATATACGTTTTGCTCCTACTCGAGTTGTAACAGATATGACCATAAAATTTTACAGTAAAAAATCTTATTCTCAACATAAAATGTGTGTTTTTAAGGTTCTTCAATTATAACAAGGTCAATGTGATTTCTGGGGGAAAAAAAATATTTATAAAAAAAAAATAAGTTTAAAAAAAATATGTACTTTGCTTTCAGGCATTTGTTAGCGGAATGCACAATGAATGCAATTACCAGACCTGATTGTTCATGTGCAGATTAACTCCCAGGGGCCAAATTTCATCTGTGAGGTTGGTGGCAGTTCCTGTTACTGAATTTCATATTGCCTTCAGGGAAAAATCGAAGGGGGGAAAAAAATCTCTCCAGGGCTTCATAATTTTGGCACGGCAGAGTCTTCCAAGAGAATTTGATGAGGAAACTCATTTTAGCCGGTCTGGTTAAAAATTAAAATTGAAATAAAATTTAATGTGGTGGAGACAAAAGAACTCACTGTCTATATTCTCTTCTGGATATACTTCCTAAAGTCATCATAGAAAGCACAACTTATATTAGAGGAATAATTGAATAGGTTGTATAAAATAAACAAAAATACCATAAAAGCTAAAAATAAAACACCAAACAAAGAAATCAAATTCTCACAATTTTCTAATACTGTATAAGAAGAAAAAATTAAGAAATTTGACAAAATACTTGTACTAATTATATAATAAAACATGAATTAAATAAAACTTTAAAAGTTCAAAAAATTTAAAATTGAAAAATTTAATTAAATTTGCCTTAAAGTTTTAATTTGACAAATTATAAAATTTTATTTTAAATGTTTCAAATATTATATTTACACTTAAACATTTGGTTATTTGTTGATATAATTGTTAAACAGCGAATAAGGAAGAGTAAATTTTTCATTTTCTCTTAAGTTTTTTTTTTTTTTTATAAAATATGCAAAGCTTTAGATTGTAGAAGGCGTCTACTTATTAATTCATGTGCTTAATTTCCATTAACCTCATGGGGAGTAAAATAAAACTTAATTGCTGGAATGTTGCTGTGGAGTAAAAAAGTGTCATGTCAAGTTATTATGTTAAACAATAGATACTAATCAAATGAGCTGGAATGTTCCATGTTAACATTGTAATTCTAAGGATGGGCGTCATCTGTTTAACAGGTTTTACAAATGCAGTAAAGCAAAAGGAAAAAAAAAATTTTGGTAAATTTTTCAATGATTTGACTTTAAAGTGAATGTACCATCAGATACATCGCTTTGAGTTGTTTACTTGAAATGATTGTCGCCATCGCGGTGATGTCGGTGGTGGAGTCTTTCTTTTGAACCGCTGTTCGGTTCCCACACGGTGCCGGTCAATTCCCAAGCACCGGCCTGGCATGAAGCATTGGTTGAAGGCCGACTTACAATGTGCTGAACCCCCCGCCCCTCTGTGATGCGGTCTTATTGATTATAATGGAGCCACGTCACAAAGGGCTTCATGCCAGGCCGGTGCTCAGGATTAGAGCCGCACCGTGCGCAGGAACCAGGCGGTGATTCAAAAAAAGACTGCACCACCGGCATCCCCCCACCGGCGGCGATCCGTTCATGTAAAAAACTCAAATCGATGTACCTGATGGTACATTCACTTTATATAGTAGTCTGACTACCTTACATAGAGGCAAAATGTTCTCAAAAAATACAATTTTGTTTAAAAGGTTGTCCCCTAATAACAGTCCCTCCCACACCCTATAAGGGCACATGGACTGCGTAGAGGAGGATTTAAAATCAACTGGTGTCAGAAAGTTATCCAGATTTGTAAATTACTCCTCTTTCCAAAAAAAAAAAAAAAAAATCTCCAATTTCCCAGTACTTATCAGCTGCTGTATGCCCTGCAGGAAGTGGTGTATTCTTTTTAATCTGACACAGTGTTCTCTGCTGCCCCCTCTGTCCATGTCAGGAACTGTCCAGAGCAGGAGAGGTTTTCTATCAGGATTTTCTCCTGCTCTGGACAGTTCCTGACATGGGCAGAGGTGGCAGCAGAGAGAGCTGTGTCAGAATGGAGAGAATACACCACTTCCTGCAGGACATACAGCAGCTGATAAATACTGGAACACTTAAGATTTTTAAATAGAAATTATTTACAGATTTGTATAACGTTCTGAAACATTTGGAGCACCCTCTGGATTAACCTTGCAGGGTAAAAGGCTGAATTGGAGGGGAAGACTGCCTTACAAACTACATTACTTTGTACATCTTCAATTAAGCATATATTCCACTGCAAAACATAAAATATTGAAAATGCAACCAAAAAAAAGCAATTGTTCTGACTGGGTCAAAAAGTCAATTCCCAGCTGGCTATCCGGTGCTAAACATTTATTACCCACATAAGAGGGGGGAGAGACGGATGAGGGAAGGAGGGGGCAGAGGATGAACTTGAAACCAGATTATCAGTACAAATTATTAATCATGAATTATTAAGACCGGCCCTGAAGATAAGACGTCCAAGGTCCCCAGACTGCAGAGAACTTTCAGAATACTAGTTAGTCTATTATTTGCCATTATTCATCCCCATTTATTTCTAACTAGATCTAAGGAGAATGGTACCACTTCCCACTTTTAAAGGGGTATTGCACTCAAACTCTATAACTTCTGATATGTTGCTGCCCATGGTGAGACTAACAATTCCTTCAATACTTTTTATTATCTATTCAGTCTCCTTCCCGCAGTTCTCATCTGCTGCTTTCTGCTTAAGACACAAAAATCTGTGTGTGAGCTTTTCTCTCCGTCTCTCCCCTCCCTTCTGAGACACATGATGTAAACAAGTCCCTGGCAGGCTGTATCTGCAACATTGTAGCTTCTTTGTCATGCTGGGAGGATTAATCACAGTGAGTTTATAAGCACCTTGACTTCAGAATAACCCTCCCAGCATTACAAAGAAGCTACGAGGTTGCAGATAAAGCCAGCCAGGGACTTGTTTACATTAGCTGTCTCAGAAGGGAGGGGGGAGGAGTGGGAGACAAAGAGAAAAGCTCACACACAGATTTTTGTGTCTTAAGCAGAAAGAAGCAGGATAAGGACGGGGGGAAGGAGACTGAATAGATAATAACAAGTATGGAAGGAATTGTTAGTCTCATCATGGACAGCAGCATATCAAAAGTTATAGTAAATGTGGTGTAGAGAAGATGACGACAGGCACTAGCTGATATTGGGAACACTAGATCAGGACGTATGGGACAGGAGATTGCGGCTGTAAGCGATCGTGTCCTTACCACTGAGTTGCGGTGCAGAGGCAAAGCAGAGGAGAGCAAATGTCAATGTAAAGAAATAGAGTCTCGCACTCACCAACTTCACAGATGCAGGTGGTTTATTGCAGACACATCGGAGCTGGTGCAGCGGGGAGAGGGAAGGTGCCCGACGAAGCGCTGTAGCAGGCGTGAAACATTGTTGCTCTCCTGTGAACGCACCTGCCTCTCCACCTTCCCTCTCCCCGCTGCACCAGCTCCGATGTGTCTGCAATAAACCACCTGCATCTGTGAAGTTGGTGAGTGCGAGACTCTATTTCTTTACATTGACATATCAAAAGTTATGTTTAAGTGGAATACCCCTTTAACTATACACAGTTTGGCTTCTAGTAGAATACATTTTCTGGTATCTTTTAGGTATATTGTAAATCGGGGTGTGTAGTGCTGCTTGTTCAAGGTTTTTTCCAAGATTATTCACTATCTGCAGGATGGGGAACCTTTGTTGCAGAACTACAATGCCCATCATGCCTGGACAGCCAGAGTTGTACTTTTGCAACAGCTGGAAGCCGTAGTGTCCCCATTCCTGATCTACAGGATAGGGGATAGCTAGATAATTGTGGGGTTCAATCTTTGCTGCAGCCCACCATTACAAGAACTGAGATTGAATGGCGCCAATCCATTCAATGTCTATGGGATTTCAGGATGTAGCCGGGTTCAGCACAATCTTCGGAAAGTTCTATAGAGAAGTGGGGGCTGAGCATGCAGCAGATGTGGTTGTGGGGGTCCCAGAAGGTAAGTGATCCCCAATCCTGTGTAAAGGAGATGCTTTTAATTTAGAGAGAACCCCTTTCCGGGTGGTTCCTTTTTATCTTACTGTTCCTGAAAAAAGAGGTGACAACTACATTGAACTTTCTGGAACTTTTTTTTTTTTTTTTTTTTTGGGGGGGGGGGGGGGGGGGGTGCAGTTTATAATTAAAGGAATTGTGATAAATCTGTGTGTTCATCTCTTTACAATTAATAAATTCGAGGATTTCTGGATACTTTTTGCACCAGACACAAAAGGGTCTCGTAATTGTTTAAATCTTGTCAAATCCTTTTTTCTACCATTAGAGGTTCGCCTAACCAGGAGAAGAGGGTCCAGAGTCAATTGGCCAAATTTACTGATTTCTAGCTGTCACATTCCACTGACGTTAAAGGGGAACTTAAGCAAAAAAAAAAAATCTTTAAAATCAACTGGTATTAAAAAGTTAGACAAAAATCTCCAGTCTCTCAGTACTTATCAGCTGCTGTATGCCCTGCAGGAAGTGGTGTATTTTTTCCAGTCTGACACAGTGCTCTCTGCTGCCCCCTCTGTCCATGTCAGGAACTGTCCAGAGCTGCAGCAAATCCCCACAGAAAACCTCTCCTGCTCTGGACAGTTCCTGACATGGACAGAGGTGGCAGCAGAGAGCACTGTGTCAGACTGGAGAGAATACACCACTTCCTGCAGGACATACAGCAACTGATAAGTACTGGAAGACTGGAGATTTCTAAATAGAAGTAATTTACAAATCTATATAACCTTGTGGGACCAGTTGATTTAAAGAAAAAAAAAAATCAATGATGATTATTTTTTACTGGAGTACCCCTTTAAGAGAGATGAAAAAAAAAGCTCGAAATGGAGTGTTCATCCTCTTTTCATACATTATCTAGGACATGCGTCTGAGCCTTTATATATGACAGTATCTGGGTTGCTGACTTTGCTTTGTTTCCGCTTTAATCTTTTCCCTTCTCCAGTACACTGGTGTTTGTATATCCAATGACAGCCTGACCTGAGAGATCCCTAATGTCTGCCCTCTAAGAACACATCATTTCCTCCGCAGCCAGCGGCCCGCCACAAATTCAATTTCATGGTATTATGTAGTGTAGTTTCTCCACTAGGAAGTCATTTGCCTGTAATAGAACTGGCAGGGCTCCTTATTAGAATATATTGCCTATGGGAATTTTTACTGAGCGAACATATTTAAATTTCTGGAACTATGCAGAATGCCTATAGCCTGATAGAATATGGAACGGAGCGATGGTTAACTCTTCAGGATTAAAGGGGTTATCCCACCAACCAAGGTAAAATTATATGCAAGATACGAACAAGGAGAGAAAGGAGCGGATGCACCTCCCACCTATGGCTGATACTAATGCCTATCGGCTACATTTAAAGACCAACGCCAGGATGTTGGTATATAATTTGATCAAACAATTTTGCCTCATGTACCACGTGCAGGTCCCTTGAGTCCCTACACTAATTCACCACTGTGTCGGTTAGCGACCGCTAACATGGGGCAATATGGTTTGATCAAATTATACACCAACATCCTGGCGTTGGTTTTTAAATGTAGCTGAGCAGCATTAGTGTCAGCCACAGGTGTGAGGTGCAGCGCTATTTTCTCTTCTTGTCCATATTTTTCGTTTATCCCTTTTCTGAGTGTTTGCACTCCTCCTGGAAGACCCACGTGACCGCAATCAGCAGGAGGCACCTGTGCACACATGACTAGTACCACCTATTTCTCCCATTCTACCTGCAGAAGCAATGGTGAGTGATAAGACCATGTTCACACTTGCGTTGCTTGGTGGCAGCTTTCTCCGCCGGCGATGCCTTCTGGGTTTTGGGGGGGGGGGTCTTTGGGTTTGGTCCTGTGACAGTGGGGTTTCAGGGCCATTCTATGGCCTCCCTTCCCTGTTTGTGTTTGCTTTGCAGGGTTAGCGGTCGCTGACTGACACAGTGGTGAGTTAGCGTAGGGACTCAGGAGGCCTGCGCGTGGTACATGAGGCGATATGGTTTGATCAAATTATATACCAACATCCTGGCGTTGGTATTTAAATGTAGCCGAGAGGCATTAGTGTCAGCCACAGGTGTGATGTGCAGCAGCTCCTTTCTCTACTTTTCCGAAAATCATTTGCAAGGCATTAACATAAAACAGATTTCTAAGGCGAGAGAGGCATATAAAGCATGGCCGACCCCAGTTCATGTCATTTTTCAATTTACTCACCCTTCTCTCTTGGAACCCTGAGCAGTGACTTACCGCATTACCCTCCTATAAACCCCACCCCCGAGGTGCCAGAACTCTTTCTAATATCTCCCTCCCCCAAGCTGTCCCTCCATATAATGCAGGGAGGGGATAGAGAGGACTTTGCATCTGTAACTGTATGACCACACAGTTTACTATATGATAATAGAGATGAGTGCAGGGAGGGATAGAGAGGACTGTGCTGCTGTAACTGTGACCACATAGTTTACTATATGATAATAGAGATGAGAGCAGGGAGGGATAGAGAGGACTGCGCAGCTGTAACTATATGACCACACAGTTCTCGCTATGATCATAGGGATGTGTACTGGGATGGGATAGAGAGGACTGTGCAGCTTTGACTGTATGACCACACAGTTCCCTCTATGATCATAGAGATGAGTGCAGGGAGGAAATAGAGAGGACTGCGCAGCTGTAACTATATGACCACACAGTTCTCTCTATGATCATAAAGATGAGTACAGGGAAGGGAATAGAGAGGACTGTGCAGCTTTGACTGTATGACCACACAGTTCCCTCTATGATCATAGAGATGAGTGCAGTGAGGAAATAGAGAGGACTGTGCAGCTGTAACTGTATGACCACACAGTTCTCTCTATGATCATAAAGATGAGTACAGGGAAGGGAATAGAGAGGACTGTGCAGCTGTAACTGTATGACCACACAGTTTCTCTATGATCACAGAGATGAGTGCAGGGAGGGGATGGAGAGGACTGTGCAGCTGTAACTCTTAGGGAAATACTGTTCCCTTTATGATGGGCAGAGTTCTACATGAACTCTGAGGGAATAGCTCAGGACGTGTACACATAAGCAGGCTTTCCATGAGCAGTGGCAGATTAAATGATGGCCACTTAGGATGGCAAAGCTGCCCCTTTAATAATGCACTACTGGTCAATAACAACAACAAAGATTAGGCGGTAATGAATAGTGGATGTACACATGTTCTGTATGGATGAAGGCATATTGGTCCAAGTAATGCTGCGGTGCTTATCCGCTCGTCTGGATTACTCCCTGGTAATGGACGCTCTGAGCCAACGCTATGTCCATCACTCTGCTGATTCAGCATTCTTATTCTGTTTTAGTTCTTCATATAAATGTACATAATAATCCAGCGCTGCTTAGTAATACGGTTTCATCACCGCGCAGACCATTAACATTTGTCACGGCAATAGCGTCCTTGGACAATATGAGTATAAGCAACGTGACGTAGCGATTACACGTTCCCGAAAATGGAATGTGGCGATATAAGAAGTACTGGGCGCTGGATATTTGTTTTCTTTCATATCAACTGAAAGTTATATAGATTAGTAAATTACTTCTATTTAAAAATATCCAGTCTTCCTGTACTTATCAGCTGCTGTATGTCCTGCAGAAAGTGGTGTTTTGTTTCCAATCTGATACAGTGCTCTCTGCTGCCACCTCTTTCCATGTCAGGAACTGTCCAGAGCAGCAGCAAATCCTCATAGAAAAGCTCTCCTGCTCTGGACAGTTCCTGACAAGGACAGAGGTGGCAGCAGAGAGCACTGTATCAGACTGGAAACAAAACACCACTTTCTGCAGGACATACAGCAGCTGATAAGTACAGGAAGACTGGAGATTTTTAAATAGAACTAAATTACAAATCAGCGAAAACCAGCGAAAATATTTTCGCCAAAGTACCCCTTTAATTCTTCAGAGCTGGACTAGCTGGACGATACCTTGATCTGTCTGCCAGACAGGCTCAGCATTGTAATATTTTACCAACTCAGCTCTACTAGGTTGGTTTATTGCCAAAATCCTAATCAAATGGCTGAGGATTTTTGGAATTCATTATATTAATTCATGTTCTCGATGAGCTGAATGCTGGCCAGGATTACACGCTAACCAAGGAAAACTTTCTGCATGGTAATGTTGTAGAGCTGAGATTTCCATAGAGATCTCTACTCATCGTGTCATCACTGCTTATGTATCCGGGCTAAGGAACTCACAACCACTAAGAAGCTGCAGTGTCTCAATGTGTCCTATATATTGATACTTCTCTGATAATGGTCGGTCAGCAATACATTTTGACAATATGGGGTTGTCTTGTATCAAAAAAAATTTGTGTCCAGTTTTCTTTTTAATAGTTATTTTGCTGTTACGGAGTTAGCATCACCAATAAACAGGACTTCCACTGGTGACGGTGTGGGTTCCATGAGGAGGAAGTGTCCGTCACCATATGTTGTTACTTTGACTGTATAAGATACAACAGGTATGAAAATGTCAGACAGTATAAGGCCATGTTCACACAACGTATGCTTTACATAAATCATGGCCATTGAATTTTGAATTAGAATGTGGGCACATTCAGTGTACATTTGGGTGTACCTTCTGGTGCGCCCGCATTCTAATTCACCTTAGCTGACAATGTAAAGTGTGTCCGGAGCCACACTTTACATTGTCTGCTCTGTCAGTCTTGTGTAGCCGCTATTCAATGAATAGCAGCTGCACAAAACTGACATGTCAGTTTTTTGTGCAACCGCAAGGAATCCCGGTTGGAGTATATTCTATGGGGGACATTTATTAAGTCCAACGTACAGGCGTACTGCCTCTACATAAATCCTGTGCGCGCCCCAGTGCGCACAGCAGGAAACCAACGCCAGCTCAGAGCTGGAGTAGGTTTCCTGCGTATTTTTTGCCAAAACTAAAGATTAATCGCACGCCCCCCGTTCCGCCGCCTCCACACCTCCTCCCTGCCCCCCTGACGTACCCGGCGGAAAGTGCCGATTTGCGAATATTTTATTCGCAAATCCCCGTTTTGCAAATAAAATATTCGCAAATCGGCACTTTCCGACGAAGAAATACAATACGCCGCTTGATACGTGTCCCCCTATGTGTATATACTCCGGCCGGGATTCCATAGACTTCAATACAATGTACTTATTCAGTTAATCACGGCCATGTTGCAATTTGCAACAATGGCTGTGATTAATTGAAAATATACGTTGTGTGAACTTAGTTTAAACCGGTATAAGTGTATTATATAATTTACATTAAGCCTTAGCATAGTGCCCACTATAGTAAAGTTAGTTCTACCCCACTACCATCTTACAGGTGCTTGGGGATCTGTTTTACATAAACACATCTTTTATATAGCCTGCTTTTGTATACATAGCCTTCCATACTGTTATTGTTCTGTACAAAGCCTGCTGTTCTGTACATAGCCTGCTGTTCTGTACATAGCCTGCTGTTCTGTGTTACTTAACTGTACATAGCCTGCTGTACTGTACATAGCCTGCTGTACTGCACATAGCCTGCTGTACTGCACATAGCCTGCTGTACTGTTAGTGTTCTGTACATAGCCTGCTGTTCTGTACATAGCATACTGTACTGCACATAGCCTGCTGTACTGTACATAGCCTGCTGTACTGTTAGTGTTCTGTACATAGCCTGCTGTACTGTACATAGCCTGCTGTACTGCACATAGCCTGCTGTACTGTTAGTGTTCTGTACGTAGCCTACTGTGTTGTACATAGCCTGCTTTACTGTACATAGCCTGGCGTACTGTGTTACTGTACTGCACAAAGCCTGCCGTACTGTACATAGCCTGCTGTACTGCGCATGCCCTGCTGTGCTGTACTGTTACTGTTCTGTACAAAGCCTGCTGTTCTGTACATAGCCTGCTGTACTGCGCATGCCCTGCTGTGCTGTACTGTTACTGTTCTGTACATAGCCTGTTGTACTGTTTTACTGTACTGTACCTGGCAAACTGGAACCTTGTCATTGCAGTTGATCTGTTGTACATTAATGGACCCAGGCATGGTGGTTTAGACTCCCAAGTCACAGTCCTCAGAGTAGTTATAGACCCTCAGCGTTATGTAACCTGGAAGTTTAAACAGAGAGTAGTTTGGTGATGAGAACTCCATCCAGATGGTGTAATGGAGTCAGTAGTCCAAGTCAGACATTAAACTATGTAGACTAGAGGAAAGTCCAGGAAGGGTAAGCTAGGTTAAACGCCATCAAGCTATAGATTAAATGCATGTTCTACGAGTCAGGAGACCCCTGCCTGTGTTAGGCTGTATTGTACTGATTTGCACCCAGTATCCGGATCACTGACATAGTCAGCCGGTGCCAATTTGCCACACCATTGTAGAGATGTGTAGAGATGTGCTAGAGCTGGATGGAACATATGACATCCTACCTGACCGTGCTAGTGAAAAGCTTGCTGATAGTAGTAGTCAGTAAGAGACCTCTATCCCTTCACTAGGACAGGCTGCAAAGTACTGAAGAGGCTGCAAGGTGGGGGGGGGGGGGGTCTTAAAGCGGTACTCCAGCGAAAATCTTTTTCTTTCAAATCAACTGGTTCCAGAAAGTTATATAGATTTGAAATTTACCTCTATTTCAAATTCTCAAATCTTTCCATACTTATCAGCTGCTGGATGTCCTACAGGAAGTGGGTATATTCTTCCCAGTCTGACACAGTGCTCTCTGCTGCCACCTCTGTCCATGTCAGGAACTGTCCACAGCAAGAGAGGTTTTCTATGGGGATTTGCTGCTGCTCAGGACAGTTCCTGACATGGACAGAGGTGGCAGCAGAGAGCACTGTGTCATACTGGAAAGAATACACCACTTCCTGTAGGACATATAGCAGCTGATAAGTACTGGAAGACTGCAGATTTTTAAATAGAAATAAAATTGCAAATCTCTGGCATTTTCTGGCACCAAAGATTTTCGCTGGAGTACCCCTTTAGCCGTGTAACAACCCCCTCCTCTGTCTGCCCTTGATCTATGGAAGGATTTTATACAGAACACATCATCTAACCATTAGCTAGATACAGTAGCCCTTCATGCTCTAACAATGTTACAAAGTGTTATTTCTTTATTTCACGTTCTATCATCGATTAATCGATAAAAATTATAATAAAGAATAACAATAAAACTAACAATTTTTTTAAATATAAAATAACAATGAGCGAGAACAATACAAATAATGGGTCTATAATAATAGTAATCAAAAAACAGCGTAGTATATGATGGCCCTAATGGAGAACATATGCAGATATAAGTTATCTATCACGGGAAAGGGAAGCACAACATAGGGTGAGTGATAATGACACACGACCATTTGATGAACACTACTTTGCAGAGAAAATGTTTTTCAGGACAAATGGTCTATAATCTGAAATTATTCACAGCGGCATAATGGGCCGCGCTGCATTTATGGAGAGCAGGAGCCTCCCAGACAGTGTAAAGCAGTAGATCAGACTGGGAGAACACATTAGCCTGTAAGTACATTGTGCGCGGCTTAGCCGCCCAGATCTGCTCTTAGTGATATATGTCCCTTCCTCTTGTAAATGGAATATTTAGTGATGGTAAGAAAAGCTCCCATCTGCTGCCCGTATAGCGCCGCTCTGTAGTATTCCGCTCCATAAATGTCAATTCATGCTCTGAGGGTTATGGGATAACAAAGTCTAATTATGGTGGAGGATGCGGGCGAAGGGATAAAAATCAGACCTTTTGCTTTGGTGTTTAAGGGGGGACACCCTAGTAAAATGACAATAAATCAAAAAAATAAAATAGTACTAATAAAAAATCTAGTAAACAGAATAACAGATAAATCTATCAAGTAAATAATAAAAAAAATCTGATAAATACATAAAATAAAATAATAAATTAATCAAATAAATAATAAAATAGTTATAATAAAAAAAAAATCGAATAATGATGTGGAGATGAATCAAATAAATAATAAAATCATAAAAAAAAATCTAATAAATACATAAAATAATGAATAGATCAAATAAATAATAAAATAATAAAAAAAGATAAATGAATAAAATAAAACGAGTAGATCAAATAAATGATAAAAAAAATCTAATAAATACATAAAATAATGGATAAATCAAATAACTAATAAAAAAAAATAAAGTAAAATAATGAGAAGATCAATCAAATAATAACATAATAAAATAAATAATAACTAATAAATAAAATAATGAATGAATAAATTAATCAAATAAATAATAATAAAAAAAAATTAAATGATAATAAAATAAAAAAAAATTGTAAATCAATAAATAAAATAAATAAAATTTACAAATCTTCTTGACAACCCCTATAATTCAGTCTAAGCCACCCTGGTGATTTTCTTGCAGTGGCCACTACTGGTTAAATGTAGTAGTACATGCACTTTTCCCTGCCTTGTGGATGTGGGTCCTTTTGCCCACATGGGGCATATTGAAAAGTGTTGGGGTGATGAGGGAATGTTTCGACATTTGTTTGAGGTCTGTTTTGGTTGTATCACTGGCTGGGTTAGAGTCAGATCCTGATTCAGATTTGGAATTTTTCCGATTGCTCGTGCTGCGCTATCATGGTAGAACACCATGCAAAGTACATAGAGAACCAGGGACTCCTGTCAAAGATAGAGGTCCCTGCTCCTGTACAGTACACTGAGCTGCCATAAACATTGGCTGTGCTGGGTGCAGAGTACAGGAGCAGGGACGCCTGCTGCTGTTTGAGCACTTTCCACAAACCAAGTAAATCCCAAAAGTTTCAGCTATTGACATCCAATTTCCCATGCAACCTGAATATTGTATACATCAGGTTACGCAGAGTTATATACCACCCAGTGTCAGTCTGTACTGTTGACCTCATTCTATTCACAATCTCATGGAGTCAGGACAGATTATCATATGTGGATGATAATATTCAGCCTCTCTCTATACATTGAGAGTGATATCTCCCGGCCGCACGTCTCCTCTGGATGTGAGCCGCCTAATGCCGGGATTTTGAGGATTATTTCATTTAATTATTTGCATTAGATTCAATTACCATCCAGAGATAAGTAAATATCCTGCCTTGTATTCCCTTTATTAAACCAAGACGGGGGCCTCGGGGTTCTCCCTTTATACACAATCCTATAGCTATAGCTCGTGCATTCAGATTTCCTAAAGCTTAAGGCCTCAATGTCGCTTTTATATTACAGATCCATATAAATTCAGTTTTTATTCATTAAAAATGCATTGATATAATGGAGGCAACTCAGACTTTACACCACCACAAATGTTACTAGTAGTTTATAGCAGTTGTTATAGCATCCTAGCTTCCTTTTAAGTGGCCAGTAGGTTTATGGTATAGCCTAAACTAGTGACAGAGAAGCTGAGCAGAATGATGTATCACTTACATTGTTCTGTGCAGCTGATCCAGAGATCTCTTCCTGAATAACATGGACAATATGTAGTCCTTTCCATTATGTGCATGAGCTCAGTAGTCCTAGCTATTCATGAGAAGCAGAAAACTCCACCCACCAGCTACTGATTGGCATTTATCTATACATGCTGTGTATAGGCAGTCAACAGTCAATCAGCAGCTGACAGGCGGGGGGAGGTGTGTGTCAAGAATCCTATTCTCCTGCATATTAGGAGAACGGCTGAAGAGAACAATGTAAGTTATACACCGATCTGTTCAACCTAGTGACAGATTCCCAATGGTAGATTTACATTGGGTTTCTCTGTTACTTCAAACAATTATATGTCCGCTTTCTTTCGGTATTCAGAGGTCAAAGAGGTCAATGCTGACTTCAGAGGAGATAGCCTGGTGATGTAGCTGTCAATTAACTCTTTGTTGTCCTGTTTTGGTGCTTCATCTCCCTCCACCCCTCCCCTCTCCATAGAGAACAATGAAGACAGGGGGGAGAGCTTCAAACTGCTTTTTCCTGATAAAAATGCATTTTTTGGCTAATAAACACAATTACAAAGTTTCTTAAAATTGCCTGTACTATTGATTTCTGCAAAAAAAAAAAAAAAAAGAAGCAACAGTGACACTTTAAAGTTCCCATTTTATTAGACCAACCAAATGTGGATGTGACCCTGTGCCATCTCATCTATAAGCCTCGGCCCCTGCTGCAGCTTCTGACTGTCCAGTTGTCTATGATGTCATCTCCATCCTGCCGAAGTGATGTCACAATTCCCCAAACAGTCTCGGTTTATCCTTGAAACTTAATATTAAACAAATCGCACACAATTGACTGTTCCAGTGAGAATTTCCCTTGGCGCGCTCAGGAGTTTGCAGGGAAGAAGCGCTTCATTCTAATTAACTAATTACAATTCTAGAAGCCCTGACTCCTAGAGATAAAGTGGAGGCGGGAGCTGAAGGTCACATGGAGTGAAAGGCAAGGATCCACCCGAGGAGATTACTGAGCGCTGACATTGACAGCACAGACAGCCACTGGCGGCTCATTGCTCACCTTGTCATCGCTGAGAAAAGGCTGCAATTTGTAATGTTCTCCGCACTTACAGCCTATTAAAGGGGACACGTCACCATTCTACTGAGAATTCAGTGAAGAATATAGATAGATAGATAGATAGATAGATAGATAGATAGATAGATAGATAGGAGATAGATAGATAGATAGATAGATAGATAGATAGATAGATAGATAGATAGTGGATTAGTATTCCTTAAAAAAGTATTCCCACCTTGAGAAGTTAGCTCCAACCTGCTAATTGCTGATAGTGAATAACTCACTGATCACAAGGGGTCTGACCACTAGGGTCCCGTGTGATCTCAAGTCTCCGTTAGAAAGGAGGGGTGCGGCTGTTTCCGGCAGCTCCCAAAGAGCATTAAAGGAGACCGCTGCTTCATTTTAATGGAACACTGAAGTCCCCATACCTGTGGATAGGGAATAGCTTCATATGATGGGAATACCCCTTTAAGGAGCTCTAGAACATTACAGAAGATTCCAGAAAGAGGGAGGAGTTAAGCTTAGGAGTTGGCTCAGCATCCCTCAGAGCAATGGACTCACATTTGGACTCACTCACACATGGATTTACATTTATGATGAACTTTCTATGTTGCTCTAGAAAGTGTCTGGTATCTTACTTTACAATAGACCCAAACTTGCACATTATTCCATCATGTGGTGCAAGATCAGTGTGGGGCTGGGGTATCTGGGGCCCAACAAAGGAAATGATCCTGGGGGCCGACCGAAAGAACATCAGTCATTAGTCAGTGTTAGTGCAAGTTCTAAAGCTGGGGGCCCACCGGAGGATTTTCCGCTCCTCTGGAGGGCCAGGCCGACATGCTTCAATATGGATCCTAAAAATTGTTATGATAAGATGAATCATGTGACATTTTGGCCCCTTTCACACATCATTTCACACATGCAGATCACATGGCCCCATACACACATCTGTAGGTGTTACGGATATATTTTAGGGACATGATCCGTGCCACAAAAAATAAAATAAAATGATGAAGCCATTGTGTGTCCGTGTCACCTATTTAAATGAGTGGGTCCTGAAAATGTGGCCAGTTACTAAAACTCATTGGTAATCCTGTTCACAGGAATGGGACCTAAGGGTGCAGTCACACATACAGGATCTGCTGCAGATTTGGGATTGCGGATATAGATATAACTAAATGCATCAATCTGCAGCAGATCCTGTATGTGTGATTGCATCCTTAAATTAAAAAGATTAGAATTGTCTGTATAATTTCCCTAGTATAAACCACAAGTGTTGGGAGGTATACCGTATGGGAGCTATAATGGCAGCAATATTATTGGTAACTCAGCTTCACTAGGAACAGATAGGGAGGAATTGTTAAGGGATGGATGTGGTATGGGTATAGATAGATGTGGTATGGGTATAGATAGATGTGGGATGGGTATAGATAGATGTGGGATGGGTATAGATAGATGTGGTATGGGTATAGATAGATGTGGGATGGGTATAGATAGATGTGGGATGGGTATAGATAGATGTGGTATGGGTATAGATAGATGTGGTATGGGTATAGATAGATGTGGTATGGGTATAGATAGATGTGGGATGGGTATAGATGTGGTATGGGTATAGATAGATGTGGTATGGGTATAGATAGATGTGGGATGGGTATAGATAGATGTGGGATGGATATAGATAGATGTGGTATGGGTATAGATGGATGTGGTATGGGTATAGATGTGGTATGGGTATAGATGGATGTGGTATGGGTATAGATGGATGTGGGATGGGTATAGATGGATATGGGATGGGTATAGATGGATGTGATATGGGTATAGATGGATGTGGGATGGGTATAGATAGATGTGATATGGGTATAGATGGATGTGGGATGGATATAGATGGATGTGGGATGGGTATAGATGTAGGATGGGTATAGATGGATGTGGGATGGGTATAGATGGATGTGGGATGGGTATAGATGGATGTGGGATGTATATAGATGGATGTGGGATGGGTATAGATGTGGTATGGGTATAGATGGATGTGGGATGTATATAGATGGATGTGGGATGGGTATAGATGTGGTATGGGTATAGATGGATGTGATATGGGTATATATGGATGTGGGATGGATATAGATGGATGTGGGATGGGTATAGATGGCTGTGGGATGGATATAAATGAATGTGGGATGGGTATAGATGGCTGTGGGATGGATATAAATGAATGTGGGATGGGTATAGATTAATGT